>NC_081760.1:5869708-5997419 GCF_963082965.1 Carassius carassius
TTAGCATTAATCGCTATTGCTATATAAGAATATCATTTTAGTGATTTTTTTTCGTGAGGGATGTGGGGCTTAGTTCAGTCAGATCATGTTTAAACAGGTAGAACTTCGGCCCTTTTATGCTCTCGTCCAACACAGGAGCGAATAGCCTTGGGCTACAGCCTTGAGCACTGACAGAGGTCTGTACTCATGTGTGGATCACACCGCTGACAGTAATGGACATCTATGTGTCGCTTTCAGTCAGGGAGTCTGTGTCAGAGCGGCCTGATTGATTGACAGGTGTTGTTTTGGTGGGAAGGCAAACAGAGAGTTAACGTGTGTAATGATTCCATCTGCTCAGATCGACAAGATAAATGAGCCAAAAACACTCAGCTGGACTCACATCAGTGCATTTGGATTTATTCTGTATGTATGCACTGCAACTGAGCAACACATTGACAAAAGCAGAACGCTTCCATTAAGGGGTGTTCACACTGACAGTTTGCCACCGGAAGTCATTAATTTTCAAGGACAGTTGCAGGATTTGTTGGCGACAGCAACTGTTGGATGCAACAAAGTTTAGCAGAGAACTTAAAGGAACAGTTCACCCAAAAATTCTGTCATTTACTCGCTTTCCACTTGTTCCAAACCAGTATGAGTTTCTTTGTTCTGTTGAAGACAAAATAAGATATTCTGAAGAACGTTGGAATATTGGTAACCAAACAGTTGATGGTAGCTATTGACCGCCATATTTTTTGTTCGCCACCAGCATTCTTCAGAACATCTTCTTTTGAGTTCAAACTCATACAACATTACTCAACTTATCAGTTTTACAAAATTGATATTTTAACTTACTGTTTATATTAATATTTTTATTTAAAATTAATAATGTTAATTAATATTATAGAATATTTATCATATTTTACGTTTTTTATATAAAATCCAAGATTAAGGACAAAAGATCCATTATCTACTTTCAACAGGCAATATTGCGTAGCAACGTATGAAGCACAATGAATCAACTTTCTGTTGGTTAACGCAGCAAATTTGTGTGACCAGCTGAACTTGATGCAAAATCTGCATGGTGAAATCTTACATCCTTGTGTGTAATTCTCAGTCTTGTGGATTACTATTGAAATTCCTGGATTTCGTCCGCAAAAATTGGCTGCACAATAGCCAATGTGACCATACCTGAAATTAATCTTTAAAATTATAATAATTTAATTTTAGCAAATCCCAAAATGAATATCCATGTTTCGTACTATAAATTTGAATGTTTTCACGCGTGAATTTAAAATGGCCGATTTAATTTAGATTAAACAGTACATACTACTACAACGACCAATTATCGGTTATCGTCCATAATATGGAAATAATTATCGGTTTAATGATATCCGACACCATTTCAATATCGGTGCATGTGTAATAAAAACAATTAGTCATGAGAGTGAAATCATTGAAACACATGATTTCATGTGTTTGGCTTATTGTTTCTTAACCCTTGTGCGTTGTTGGGGACGTTTTCGTCCACTAGGGGGTAAAGTTGAGTCTTATTTTGGCCACAACTTTCTCTGTGTTTGAGCTAATGGAATGATTTTTGGTGACAAATCTTATTTTGACCCATATTTTGGGAAAATGCTTTGAAATTTTTCAAAAACTCAATGGTACACTGTGGGAAAATTCACTACCCTTCCAGGATGTTCGTGGATGAAAACATCCACTAAATTAAACTGCTGTAAAAATGTATCATAAATATTTTTTACATTTTTTTTTTGCATAAATCTATTAATCAACCTCAGTCCTGATCAAAACTACCAAATTTTTAAAAAAATTCCAAGATTTTAACTTTTTAATTACCAAGTTCATAAATGATGTCACTGATTTGGGAAAAAAACACACAAAATTACATATTTTCAATATAAAAAGTGATTGTGGACTGGATTTTTTTTACCTTTTATCACAGTCTTGGGCATGTCAAAGATTAGTAACAAGATTGGCTTTGATTGGTTTCTGGCTTGTATATGGAGTTATATGGAGTATAACAGCAAATTATAGTGTTTGTGTGTGTGTGAGATTCTTGATTGTTGGTGGTTTTCCCTGTTGGGAAGAGGTAACATTTGTTATTTTTTACAGTTGATCACTAGGTGGGAACATTAACCCTTTAGATAGACCTGTGCAAAAAAAGGCATGGTTTCTGGCTTGTATGGAGTTATTTGGAGTATAATAGCAAATTATAGTGTGTGTGTGTGTGTGTGATAGAGAGAGAGAGAGAAAGAGAGGATGTGAGAGAGACCTTTGTGCACTTACCTTGATGTACAGTATTTGAAAAAATCAAAATATGCACCTCATGCTCTCAGAACTACATGGAGTAAACAATAAAAAAAGAAGTGTGTTTATGCACCTGCTTCCTTTTGATGGTGAAAAGTACAGATGGCCTATAAGTGAAATGCTCCTCTTTTCTTGATGGTAAAGCCAGTTTAAAACCTTAAAATCCTGTAAAAAAATCTACTTCGCATCAAATTTATGAACATAATGTATTATGAACCAAAATGCAATACCAACTTCAAATAAGCTGCAGCTCGCTGGAGGGGTCACGCTACATAATCATTTTTAAAACTTTGGTACAAGTCAAGCCCTTTCTCGTGTTGCTTGCTGCTCTTCTCACCATTAAATATCCAGCACGATGGCATGCAAGTGTTTAAATCCTCGTACTTTGCTTTTGTATAGTCTATTCGCTTGTTAAGTATGACGTCACGTAGCAGGGCTTCCGTGTCCAAACGCTCTATCAGTTACCACGAGAAAACAACAAAAGGTGCTAATATAAACTCACAATGTGATAGAATACTAGCGAAAAAGTTATAATATTAACCTTTAACTCCATACCGAAGTACCAGATAGCCAGACAATGAAAATATAAATATTAAAAAAATATATAAAAATTATTTGTGTTTGGGACGCTGTGAGCATGGAGACTGTAGTGTATATCGTAAGTTTGAAAGCGTTTAACTTAAATTATCAATATGAATAAACAGTGCTCATAAACGGCTGCTGAGGTCATATTCTCAAGTGAAGCGAGTTGAGGCCTGGACCCGGACACAGCGCTTCTTACGTCATCACTTAACAACCGAATACTTTCACCACCATTAAAAGGCAGCAGGTGCATAAATATACTTTTGTTTACTCCATGTAGTTCTAAGAGCTGAGGTGTACATTGTGATTTTCTGAAATATATTTAGGTAAGTGTGCAAAGGTCTCTCTCACACACACTCTCTCTCTCTTTCTCATACACACACACACATACACTCAATATAATATGCTGTTATACTCCATATAGCTTCATATACAAACTAACTAACATACAGAAACTAAGCTTTTTTTGCACAGGCCTATCTAAAGGGTTAATGGTCCCACCTAGTGATCAACTGTAAAATTAAAAATTTTTACCTCTTCCCAAAAGGGAAAACCACAAACAATCAAGAATGCATGATTACATGGTGTCATGGCTTTGCAATCAAAAAATGTCGTTATAATGGAAGTCAATGGGGCAAAAACAGCCACCAACAACAAATTAAGGAGAAAAAAATTAAATCTAATGTTGCACAAAAACTAAAAATGCATCAAAGCCAATGTTGCTACTAATCTTTCACATGCCCAAGACTGTTATAAAAAGTAAAAAATAAAATCCAGCCACAATTACTTTTATATTGAAAATAAGTCATTTTGTGTGTGTTTTTTCCCCATATCAGTGACATCATTTTTGATCAGGACTGAGGTTGATTAACAGATTTATGCAAAAAAAAAAAAAAAAAAAATATGAATCTGATACATTTTTACAGCAGTTTAATTGAGTGGATGTTTTCATCCCGAACAACTTGAAAGGGTAGTGAATTTGAACAATCCACAAGGGTTAAAGTAGTAGTTTCTTGCTGTAGATGTTGTGAATGTTAACTTCTATTGAACCCGCCTTGAAGTACATGTCAATTAGTGAATTAGTTTGCATGTACGCGTTTATGTGCTTGTTTTGTTTAGAAGGTGCTTTGATATTGCATTATGAGAGCTATTATGAAGCAATTATCAGATTTTCAAACAGAGACAGACAGTAATGAGCTGATGACTTTGTGTTCCTCTTCATTCTTTCTCCTTCACTCAAATTTAAATTCTTATCATTTGTTTCCCTCCCTCTCAGATAAATTGTGTGTCACCACACATCTGAGATTGTCAGATATTATAAAACCCTCTTTTCATATATTGCACCATTTTAATACATCGGTATGAATACAGAGAGCAGCCATTCTATGATCTATGATCATTGAAAGACAATTTGTTCTTACAAAAAGTTCCATGTTTGTGTTTTTGGCCATAGTACCACGGTGAAAGGTTTTTGGGACACGTGTCACATGATATATGATACAACCACATACTTTGAAGTAACTTGGTGTATCAGATAAATACTTTATTATATGAATATGGTAATCATATAGTACCATAATATAGGGATAACAGGGGCTAGTTGTCACAACAAACACTATAAAAACACACAAGCACACATTCAGCAACTACACTACCATTCAAAAATTCAGGATCAGTGTGTTTGCTCGTTTGTTTCTTAGGAAGTTAATAAGTTTATTCAATAATGATGCATTAAATTGATCGACAGTGACAGTCAAGACATTTATAATGTTACAAATAATTTCTGTTTAAGTGAATGCTGTTCTTTTGAATTTGTCTGTTCATCAAAGAAGTAGAAAAAAAAGTATGGCATGGTTTCCACAGAAATATTAAACAGCAAAATGTCTTCAATTTTGATCATGAGAAATTTTTCTGGAGCACCAAATAAGCATATTAGGATAATTCCAGAAGGACCATGTAACACTGGAAAATAAATTACATTTTAAAATATATGGAAATGTTTAAAAAATAAAATTCACAAAATTGATTTTACTGATTTTACTTTGAGCATATGTATTATACAGTATATGATCATATTTATTATATGAAGATATATGTTAATAGTGTTCTATTTTTTATTTATTAATGAAAATATGTCCTGGCCAAAACAGTTAGATTTTTTTTATCTTATACCTTTTAATTATTATTATTATTTTTTTATGTTTGTTTTTATGTTCCATAAATGTTTATCTCTCTCTTCCTCTCCTGCTGGCAAAAAACCATAATGGGCTATTTATGGCATGTTTCAGTTTGACAAATTATTTGGGCATATTGTCATGGGAAAAAAAAAATTGTAGCAATTTTTGTTGTTGCAAAGACTTTAATGTATGTTTCTGTGTACAAAAACAAACAAACTAAAAAAAAAATTGCCTAGTTCAAGATTCATTGGCGCTGTGTAGACCAATCGACATATGACATCAAAGTACCGCGAGAGCAACTGGAGCGCAGGAGACTCTATGATTTTGAATGGCTTTAGCGGTACTTTGATAGGCCGATCGGCCGCTCAGTGCAGATGCATCTCGAACAATATTGTCAAAATATTTGACAAAATAGTCCTGAAACTATTATTGTAACTTTTTTCCCATTCAGTTTTTTCATCAGTATTTTACATGTACAGTTATAAAGTAAGACCTTCTAATGAATTATCATATTTTGTTTGTTGATTTCATTGAGGGTCAGAAAAGCAATCATGAAGGTGAATACATGTGCTATAAAAATCTAACACACTCACACACACACACACACACACACACACACACACACACACACACACACACACACACACACACACACACACACACACACACACACACACACACACAAGCAGAGCAATAAATTTAATCTCGCATTTATACAATCTCTCTCTTTTTCTTTCTTACACACTTATACACATATTGTGTTGGATCCTCGCTTGTAACCTCCTGAAGTGTGTATAACAGCTTTAAATGGAATTCATAAGTCCAGCAGATTCAGAGACATGCAGAGAGCTGTTAAGAGGAGAGATGGATTAAAGACAAGCATGTGGTGAATGAATTGAAAGGCTGCTCTCATCAGCGTTAACTTTCTCTAATGTACTGCCATCAAAAGCCTTTCACTTGCAGATCACATGTGAAATCACTCTTTGTGAATTGCCTCCCCATATATGTGGAACATAAATCTAAGAGACGTTTTCAGATCGCATATTGTGCTTTGTAAGATGTTACAACTAAATGAATTACAAGCAAAATCGTATAGAAAGGCCAACAGAAAGAATCTGAAGTGATTAGTTATGTGTCACAAGTGTTTGTCCCGGTGCTTTAGGATTCAAAAGAGTTTAATGTCTGCTTTGCTTTCTTCTGTAAAATGTGGTAGATATTTTTGATGGAAAATTGTTTCATTCAGAACAAATGTTTCTATAGAAGTGTAGTAATAAAGAAATTATGTAAGGGAAACGGGAATTCTTATTAATTTATTTTGTTAGTTTAATTAATTATTATGCTCTCAAAAGAATATACTTATGTTGTAATCTGAAATATTGATAAGTCCATACTCAGAGGTAATAGTCTCCAGATGAAATTGAACCAAGTGTCTTAGAATTTAAGAAGCTAAGGTCATACATCTGTTTGCATATGGATATATCTATGACAAGTACAAAAACAAAGATGATGAACATAATGTGCACATTGCTATTTTTATACTGCTGTGAAACACCAAAAATTACAAAAACCTACAGAATCAACAAACCGAATACAACTGAAGATAAACCGTTATCGTGCAATGTACCGGTAAAAAATAAAAAATAAAGTGTAATTTTAATCAGAAAAAGTATTGTATTAGGGTAAAAATATCTAAATATCCAGAAAAGGAGATAACAGTGAGATAAAAAATAAGGGTGTTTTTAGATAACATGTCTTGAATTATTATTATTATTATTATTATTATATTTTACCCCTGGCAGATTGCATTTGTTTGTTTGTTATAGCTAAGTTTATACGTATATGTATATGCAATGTATATAGAAATACATTGGTAAGATTTTTTAATGTTTTCTTATGCTCATCAAAAGCTGTATTTATTTGATTGAAAATACTGAAATTTTTTTCATATTGTGAAATATTATAATATTTTTTTTCTGTTTTAATTCATTTTTTAATATGTATTTTTGTAATTTTCAGCAACATTACTCTAGTCTTCAGTGTCACATCACCCTTCAAAAATCATTCTTAAAAGCTTTTTATGCTGAAACAGTTGTGCTGCTTAATATATATATATATATTGGAAACGGTGATACTTTTTTTTCATCAGAATTCTTTGATGAATTTTACTTTTGATAAATGTAATATGTTATCAGAGGTAAATGTGTAAGGATGCTTAGATATTTTACTACAAAACTAGCCCAAATATTAACCTGTATGTACCAAATATTTACTTTACCACGGTACACTGCGTGTTTTAGGGGTTTTTGGCAAATTTGACTGGAATGCTAAGGGGCTAGTAAATATTAAGGAAATGTTTTTCTTCTTTATCTTCCTCTTCATTAGTGAATATTACACCATTAATGATTTTGCTACAGATTTTAACTGGGATTTGATATTATGAAATTTCCATTTAATTGCATACAATGCTATCATTCTCACATTATTTTTATTTGCACATTATTATGTTCTATATATGAATTGGGTTGCAAAGTTCATGAATGAGTGTGTACAGTTTGCATGTGTGACTCACTGTTTGAACTCACTGTTTTCTTTGAGGGGCCAATTAAACACACACACATACACACGTGTATTTAAATAAAGGTGACTTCTATGCAATTCTATACCAACATTATGAGGCTGAATAAGAGTATCACTGTAAAGGTGGCAAGCAAGCCAATGTACACACTCTTAATCTGCAGGTGGTTAGATATAGCAGACCTGTTGCTGGCTAATGGAAATGTAGTTATGCGGTACAGAGTTACACAGTGATGTGCTTTGTTAAAACGAGACACACTTGTTCTCCTCAGAGAGAGGAAGGTACACACTCATACTCACAAACACAGCGACACTCCTCGGGGGACCTGGCAGGGGGCCACTCAGTGAACAAAATGTACTAGATCACACAAGACAAGTCAGAGATGAGCTTTTATACAACAGAACATGGCAGGCCAATTCTAAAGTGTGACGTGGAAGAATGGTGAAATGCAGGCAAAAAGTCATATGATTCAGTGTCTGACTTTGCTTAGATTGGCTGATTACCCTGTTGCTGAGGTCAGTCAGGTTTGTAACCTAACAGATCAAAATGACAGGCTAAATATGGAGTAAAACACGCTGATTCTGAATTTACCATGTTCATTTACAACTGAATCATGACATCTGCTGTGTTTATCAAGGACTTGTTGACAAATGGTCTAAAAAGAAGGTGATAAGAACTGACATGAAACTCTAAATTTGAGACTTGTGAACAAAACAAGTTTTTAGATCTAGCACAAAAACTATTTCTCAGAAAGGTGACATTGTTAAAGTGATAATTCACTGCTGAAAAGATGTTTTGAACAAAACTTGTCAGTCTATGCAGTTGAAAGGCTTAGAAAAAACAGGTGTTTCATGATTACAAAAAAACAAAAAAACAAAAACGGTTCCTTTAAGTCAAAAGGAATAATCCAAGAGAGATTAAATTTAGCCCTCCAGGACTTTTCATTATTTGTATAACTCTGTTTGTGTGTTCCAGACAGGATATCAGTAGGCAACAAGTGATGCTTTATGAGTGAGTGAGTGAGTCATAACTATTTTTACATGCACCTTAATAAGTATACAATCCATTTCTGCAACATTATAGGAAAAACATGCTTATGTAAATCATAATGTGATTATGTGATAAAAAGTCAGAATTATGAGAAAATCCTGTCACTTTTTTGTCTTTATGATATTTTTCATTTTCATTTTGTAATTGTGTGTTTGTATCTCAATTATGACAGTATCTCATAATTTTGTTTTTTTATGTAGATTTCACATTTTTATATCTCAAAATATATTCAGATATCTCAATTTATATATCTATAGAATGTATTCAACAATTGGATTGGATTCATTTAAACTGATGTAAATTAGTGCATGCCAACCTACTGAATCATTCAGCTGATTCATTCAGAACAAAATACCACTACTATACAGTACCACTAATCTGTGGTGCTCAGAGACTCACAGTGATTATTTACATTTACATTACATTTACATTTATTCATTTAGCAGACGTTTTTATCCAAAGCGACTTACAGATGAAGACAGTGGAAGCAATCAAAAACAACAAAAAGAGCAATGATATATAAGTGCTATAACAAGTCTCAGTTAGGTTAACACAGTACACCTAGCATGGGATTTTAAATAATATAATATAAAGAAAACAGATAGAATAAAAAAAGAATAGAGCAAGCTAGTGTTAGAGGTCTTTACACATACACACACACACATACAATTGCATAATTAATGAAAAGAAAATAGAATATAGATAGATTAGAAAGGTAGTTAGATTTTTTTTAAAGATTAGAATTAGAATAGTGAGTGTTAAAGTTAGAGGGTCAAATAAAGATGGAAGAGATGTGTTTTAAGCCGATTCTTGAAGATGGCTAAGGACTCAGCTGTCCGGATTGAGTTGGGGAGGTCTTTCCACCATTAGGGAACATTTAATTTAAAAGTCCGTAAAAGTGACTTTGTGCTTCTTTGGGATGCCACAATCAAGCGACGTTCTGAATTAATTGTAAAGGTTTGATAGAATTGGCTGGAAGACCTGCCAAGAGGGCATTGCAATAGTCCAGCCTGGACAGAACAAGAGCTTGAACAAGGAGTTGTGCAGCATGTTCCGAAATAAAGGGCTTGATCTTCTTGATGTTGAATAAAGCAAATCTGCAGGATCGGACAGTTTTAGCAATGAGAAAGTCAGCTGATCATCAATCATAACTCCAAGGCTTCTAGCTGTTTTTGAAGGAGTTATGGTTGATGTGCCTAACTTGATGGTGAAATTGTGATGAAACGATGGGTTTGCTGGAATCACAAGCAGTTCTGTCTTGGCAAGGTTGAGTTGAAGGTGATGGTCCATCATCCAGGAAGAAATGTCTGTTAGACAAGCTGAGATGCGAATAGCTACCGTGGGATCATCAGGATGGAATGAGAGGTAGAGTTGAGTGTCATCAGCATAGCAGTGGTATGAAAAGCCATGTTTCTGAATGACAGAACCTAATGATGCCATGTAGACAGAGAAGAGAAGTGGTCCGAGAACTGAGCCCTTAGGCACCCCAGTAGTTAGATTTTGTGACTTGGACACCTCACCTCTCCAAGATACTTTGAAGGACCTATCTGATAGGTAAGACTCAAACCATTGAAGTGTGGTTCCTGAGATGCCTTTTGCCAGTAGGGTTGATAGGAGGATCTGGTGGTTAACCGTGTCAAAAGCAGCAGACAGATCAAGCAGGATAAGTACTGAAGATTTGGATTCCGCTCTTGCCAGTCTTAAAGCTTCAACAACTGACAACAAGGCAGTCTCAGTTGAATGTACACTCCTGAAGCCAGATTGGTTGCTGTCAAGGAGGTTGTTGTGTGTGAGAAATGTAGAGACTTGGTTGAACACAGCTCATTCAAGTGTTTTTGCAATGAAAGGAAGAAGGGAAACTGGTGTTTATTTCTCTAAAAGAGATGGATTGAGGTTGGGTTTTTTAAGTAGTGGAGTTATACGTGCCTGTCTAAATGATGAGGGAAAAAAAACACCAGTGTGGAGGGATGTGTTGATGATGTGAGTGAGTGCAGGTGCAACTGCAGGAGAAATGGCTTGAAGGAGATGAGATGGAATATGATCAAGCGGGCAAGTTGTAGGGTGATTAGAAAGGATGAGTTTTGAGACTTCTGCCTCAGAGAGTGAAGAGAAGGATGTAAATGAGTGTAAGTTTGCTGGTGATATGAGCTTGACTGATTGTGGTGTGGAAAATTGTGCACTAATGTGTTTAATTTTATTAATGAAAAATGTTGCAAAGTCGTCAGCTATTAGAGATGAAGCAGGAGGGGGAGGAGGAGGACAAAGAAGTGAGGAAAATGTTTTAAAAAGCATGCAAGAGTTAGACGAATTGTTAATTTTGTTATGGTAGTATGTCATTTTAGCAGTGGAGACATTAGCAGAGAAAGAAGATAGGAGTGACTGATACATATTAAGGTCAGTAGTATTTCTGGATTTGCAGAAAGTATCAGTAGCACTGTTAGCATCTAAAGATGCAAACAGTTTAGGGGAAGGAAGTGAAGATGAAACCATTGCAGAAAGCCGGAAGGGTGAAAGTCTGTGTAGGTTACATCGAAAGATGACATGTGGAGGGGTAAGTGAAGTGTCAGGGACCATGTTGAGGTTAAGAGTGAGGAGGAAGTGATCCGACGTGTACATTATTTCTTCTTTGAATTAGTAAGAGTTATCGATAAAGGCAGAGAAAAGGACAGAGCAAGAGATAGAAAAAAGAGGGAGGATATCACCATAAATGCTCATTTATAAAAATACTGTAGTATAAACTGAACATCAAATCAGAAAATGTATTTCACAACTTACTTTTCCCTTAATGCTATTCTAACAAACAGAATGCTTGCTCAGATTTCTTCACTGTACAGTCATGGCACTGTACAGTCAGAGAGTTTTAAACCAAGACTTCATCATAATGTAGTCTGTCACCCACAGAGCATCATTCTCCCCAAACATCTGAAATAACTCTGGTCTTGTGTCTTTATTTGTGGTAAAAGATGTCGTGATAAATGCACCTCTAGCTGTGCAATGTTTGCCTTGATATAGTCAAGTGTAAGGTTTAATGAGTTCACTGTTCTGATCTGGACCGGGTTGCAGCTTTTCTCTTAAGATGAAACTTTGGTGCTCACAACACCAGTACTGCACTTGTGTGCATTCAAACACTTACACATTAACAGCTGCTAAAGGGCTCCAGCAAAGCTCAGCTTACTTCATCTGTTTAAAAGACAAACAGGGAGAATTACATCTCTGTTTGCTTCATGGATAAACAGATCTGATGTGAGCCTTTATTTTCCGTTTTCCTTTTTTAATGCTCTTTTCAAGACCTAAAGTATCTTCAACAAACTGGAAATGTAAACAGATTGCTGATTGATTGTGCAACAAAGTGGATTGACTGTTTTGGATTGACTCTCAATAACAGAGAATAATGAGTCTATACAGTATGAAATAGTGTATTTTACCTAAGATTTACATGCACTCGATTACAGTTATTCAATAATTGTCCTTTGAATTTAAGGCCAATGCTGTGATTGGTTTATAGGATTGTTGCAAAATTCAGAACTGAACAAATGGCAATGGTTAGTGGTTATTAAAAATGGTTTATTTGGCCATCTTTAAACAAAGCCCCATGATCCCAAGTGATTTTTTGGAAAGGAAATGAAACGGCTTAACCTTTAACCAGAAGGACGGCAGAGTAAGACAAATAAAGTGACACTTTTCACTTGTGTGTTAGAAGGGGAGCACTTTCTTTTCCCTTGCTCCCCTCTTCTAAATAAAATAAATAAAGAGAGAGAGAAAACAGATAAAAATGTGACAGGTGTGAAAACAGACTTGGAGTGGGGGAGAGTAAGAGCATGAAAGAGATGAAAGAAAGATACAGTGAGTGACAGAAAGAGACTGTAAATTCTGAAGGAGCAGAGATGCTGTAGTGTACAAAATGTCTGACATGTAAGGTGCTGGCCATACAGATGCTCACGCATGCATTTATTCTATTTTGAAATGTTTCTTAATGTGTTACAGCAGAAACCTTACAGGAGGACTAAAAAAATAAATAAAAACAGAACAATTCAGGCTCTAAATGTCCTCAATAGCTTTTTGGAAATTGTATGATGCAATATACTGGCAATCTTGAAGGATGACACCCATGCTAAGGCAGACTGATGTGACATGTCAATTGAATTCACTTAATTCAGTTTCAAGAGAAACAAAGATGATGCTAGTGATGCTGAATGATGAGGCTGCATTTGAAGTTAAACTTTAAGTTGCAACTTTATGAAAAAAAAATATGAAAAAAAAGGATTTTCTGCAATTCACAATCAGCCCCAAAGGTCACCCATCCCATACTGTTCATTAAATCGATGCTAACATTCACAGATTTCTCTCTCTCTCTCTTTCTGAAAAGAAACTTTAAAGAGTACTTTTATTTTGCAAGGACACATTAAATTACCAATAAAGACATTTATAATGATACAAAAGATTTATATAGTAAGTGTTGTTCTTTTGAACTTTCTATTCATCAAAGAATCCTGAAAAAAATATCATGGTCTCCAAAAAATTTTTAAGCAGCAGTTTATAACATTAAGCATAGTAAGAAACATTTTTTCAGCACCACATCATATTATTAGTATGATTTCTGAAGGATCACGTGACACTAAAAACTGGAGTAATGGCAGCTGAAAATTCTGCTTTGCCTTTACAGGAATAAATTCACAGAACAAATGTTAAAACCACAACACATGGTAACATCAAATATTATCCAAAAAGAGCCCATGTCACAACCCCATGTCATCTGCAATCACTTTCCTCAAACCACAACCATAACTCCAAAATAGTCCACATCTTCTCTCTTTTACTTTTCTACAGTTCTCTAGCTTCCTCTTGCAAGCACTGTTGGTGTATGTATGATAAATTGCTTATGATGTTCCTCATTTGCAAGGCGCTTTGGATAAAAGCATCTACTAAATTACTAAATGTAAATTTAATGTAAATGTATTCAACTTCAGAGGCCAACATGGCCTATAAAATATCTATAAAATACCAAACAGAAAAATCTATTTATTTCAGTCTGATATGAGCTAAAAAAGCAAAATTGATGATACCATTACTGTCAGATAAATTATTTGGTAGATTTCTGTCTTTCTTCATTTACTGTACTTGTGTGACTAGAAACCATCTGCCCAGGGATTTTACCAACATGGCCACCGAGTGAAAAGACTCTCTTCCAAAGGTCTTTGGTAACACATTCTTTTTCTGTCAACACACCATCAGCATGAATCATATTACCAGTATGTTAGCACTTTTACAAGCTTGTATTGCCTTCATTTGCTTTAAAATAGATCAAAATTGTAATGATGTACAACAAGGTGCTTTTTGTGCACCACTGGAGACCATAGGGGAAAAAAGGAGCAAAGCTCTCTCAAGCTTTGTTTCTGCAGTCGTTTATCATTGGAGTGGGTTTGATTGACAGCTGGTGCAGATGAGTGAGAGCCCTTCCTGTCCACCCACCAATCAGCCACCTCCTCCAGGCTCTCAACATGATGGCCAAGAGAATCGGAGGTCACTCTCAAGCTCTCAGTGTGTGACTCTAGATGAAGACGCTGATGGAGAGATGCAGTTCCTCTCCTCCATCATCTGTCTTTCTCCCTTTTTTTCAGGCTGAGGTCCTTCCACCCATCTCACAGCATACCATCCATCTGCCTGTCCTCAGCCACCACCAATCAAAGATGCCAGAGTGACGGGCCCATAAAGGTCTTCATGAAGAGAATGCACTTTGTTTGACAGTGAGAGACAAATGAGAATTAATGAACATCACATCAAAATGAATCAATTTAACAAACTAACAAAATTTGTTTTACCTACTGTACGTTTGCACATCAAAAACATTGTTGCATCTCAGTGCAATACAAACTGGAAATGCAGAGAAATTTTTGGGGGGATCATCAGTTATTTCATTAGCAGACTTGTGGGAGATATTGTCACATTAAATCTTTTTATTAAGAGTATTGCTTTAAAGCCTATTTTGCTGTCACATAATTAAATTAGCTTTTAAAATATATTCTATCTACGATATCTGTCTGTCTGTCTGTCGCAGCATTAAACCAGCTTTTCAATCCAAGGAATAATTTACCTTTTAAAATAAATTAAAATGGAAAACAATTATTTTATATTTTAATAATATTTCACACTGTTTTGTGTGTGTTTTACTGTCAAATAAATGAGTCTCGATGAGCTTGACAAAAATTTTTTTCAAAAACATTACAATTATCGGCAACAATTTGCAATAAGTTTTCTTTTGTAATCCAGTCAGCTACATTAGTTAATTTGACCTGACAATTAACAATAATTCTACATCATTACATGAATTTTTAAAAAATATTTTATTATATTAACAAAGGCTATTAAATGCTGTAAAAATGCATTGCTCATTGTTAGTTCATATTAACAACCTTATTGCAAATAATCATATTATTTTGTCTAATTATTTATTTACAGTTTTTTTCAATCGCTAACAAGCGCTTACCCATACTTCAGATCATTTTTCTAAGCTCTTAACACAGACTTACACCTACAAAACACAATTGGCCAAATTGATCATTTTCTTCTCAAAAACACATTTTGTTAAATATAGACTAACTCTCCATTTCAAAACAGAACACGTTTCTCTGCGCACACACTAACTTTACCAAAACACTGGAAATCTGACTCAAAATGAAATTATTCTTTCAAAGAATAACACTTGTTTTCACTTCACAAAGTATATGCAGTCAATCACAGTACACCAGGTTTCAAAATACTGGTTATTGTTATTAGAAAAACGGCATAGACTTTTATGTTTCAGGTAACATGCAATCCAACTTTTACACTAAACTTCTTGGTTGGGACCTGCATGTCCACATGTACAGTAATGTTCACATTCAAACGCATTCTAGTAAAAAGCAAATCAGTTTTTTTTTCTTTATTGTTTACTGAAGGAGGTACAGTAGAAACACAGTATAATAGAACAGAAAAATTTTACAGTATTGCAATGCTTACAGTGAACAAAATGCTTACAAAAACAAGATTTTCTTCTGAAAAGAAAAGAAAAAACAGCCAAAAGCCCAGATAAAAAGGGGGGAACTAAAAATAGCACAAAATTAATTTATCTAATCCCTGCGATCTTCAGGGTTAGGCCACATGTTTTCGTCAACATCACATCTAATATTATCCAAGGCGATGCACCTGGGATAAAACCGCTTTGTATTTCGGATCCACCCTTGGCAATCTTGAACTGTGATGTCCCTGCAGCCAGCATCCATGGCTTCAAGGAGGGACATCTGGTCATGTGGCTGATGGTCATAAACCTTCCACCTCCATGCAGAAAAGAACTCCTCTATGGGGTTGAGGAAAGGTGAATAGGGTGGAAGGAAGAGACTTACCAGTCTTGGGTGGACTTCAAACCATACTGTTATTGCTTGCGAATGATGGAAAGCAACATTGTCCCAGGTAACTACAAAGGTCCTCATGTTTTCACCCTCCTGATCCTGCTCTGGTACCAGGCGCTGGTGGAGATCATTGAGAAAGGCAAGGAGGCGCTCGGTATTATAGGGTCCAACCTGACATCTCTGAAGGTGTAATCCTGCATTTGCCATTGCTGCACACATGGTAATGTTTGCCCCTCTCTGTCCTGGCACATCAACTGTGGCCCTTTTTCCAATTATATTTCGTCCACGTCGACGCCTTTTGGACAGATGGAATCCTGCCTCATCTATGTAAATGAATTCATGAGGGGCCTGGTTGGCCTCCAATTCCATAATTCTCTGAAACAAGGTTTATGTATATCAAGTCATTACTGTATACCATACTGTACTGCAACCTATTACTGTGTAGGTTACATACTTGCAATGTGCAAAGCTAATACAGTAATACTGGACATTGAATTGAATATACACTATACCTGGACATATTGTCGTCGTAGCTCCTTGACTCTCTCACTGTTCCTCTCAAAGGGAACAGTGTAGAGCTGCTTCATCCACACTCTGTGTTTGGACAAAGTCTGTGTAATGGTTGTGAGGCTGATGCTTTCTATATTGCCAAATATCTCATGGTCCTCCACAATTCTAGTTTTAATTTCATGCAGTTTTATTGCATTATTTGCAACAACCATTTCCACAATGGCAAGCTCTTGATCATTATGGAGGAGCTTTCCTCTTCCCCCAGAGGGTGGAAGACGTTGCAGTCTTTAGAGGAAAAAAAAAATTCAAGATATGCATTACTGTATGACCTTATTGACATGTCAAGTGAGAATAGAAACAGTCCATGTAAAATGCACTACTTACCTGTTGGTTTGTTGAAAGATGCGAATAATGGAGGCAACGGTTGACCGCCTCAAATTGGGTTGCACTCTTTCACCAGCCTCTCTTAGTGAGAGACCGTGGTTGATTACGTGGTCAATGATAGTGGCACGAATTTCATCACTGACTACTGTTCTTGCAGCCCTTGGAATGCCACCACCACGCATCCTTACACCTCTACCTTGCCCTCTCCTTGGGCCTGCTCCTCTTCCTGCACCTGCTCCTCTTACTGCACCTGCACCTCGTTCTGTATCTCTCACTGGACCTGCACCTCTCATTGCTCCTCTCACTGCTCCTCTCACTGCACCTCCTTCTGCATCTCTCACTGGACCTGCACCTCTCATTGCTCCTCTCACTGCACCTCTCACTGCACCTCCTTCTGCATCTCTCACTGGACCTGCAACTCTCATTGCTCCTCTCACTGCTCCTCTCACTGCACCTCCTTCTGCATCTCTCACTGCACCTGCACCTCTCATTGCTCCTCTCACTGCACCTCCTTCTGCATCTCTCACTGCACCTGCACCTCTCGTTGCTCCTCTCACTGCACCTCCTTCTGCATCTCTCACTGCACCTGCACCTCTCATTGCTCCTCTCACTGCACCTCCTTCTGCATCTCTCACTGGACCTTCACCTCTCATTGTTCCTCTCACTGCACCCCTCACTGCACCTCCTTCTGCATCTCTCACTGCACCTGCACCTCTCATTGCTCCTCTCACTGCTCCTCTCACTGCACCTCCTTCTGCATCTCTCACTGGACCTGCAATTCTCATTGCTCCTCTCACTGCACCTCCTTCTGCATCTCTCACTGCACCTGCACCTCTCATTGCTCCTCTCACTGCACCTCCTTCTGCATCTCTCACTGCACCTGCACCTCTCACTGCACCTCCTTCTGCATCTCTCACTGCACCTGCACCTCTCATTGCTCCTCTCACTGCACCTCCTTCTGCATCTCTCACTGGACCTGCACATCTCATTGCTACTCTCACTGCTCCTCTCACTGCACCTCCTTCTGCATCTCTCACTGCACCTGCACCTCTCATTGCTCCTCTCACTGCTCCTATCACTGCACCTCCTTCTGCATCTCTCACTGCACCTGCACCTCTCATTGCTCCTCTCACTGCTCCTCTCACTGCACCTCCTTCTGCTTCTCTCACTGGACCTGCACCTCTCATTGCTCCTCTCACTGCTCCTCTCACTGCACCTCTTTCTGCATCTCTCACTGGACCTGCACCTCTCATTGCTCCTCTCACTGCTCCTCTCACTGCACCTCCTTCTGCATTTCTCACTGGACCTGCACCTCTCATTGCTCCTCTCACTGCACCTCCTTCTGCATCTCTCACTGGACCTGCACCTCTCATTGCTCCTCTCACTGCTCCTCTCACTGCACCTCCTTCTGCATCTCTCACTGCACCTGCACCTCTCATTGCTCCTCTCACTGCACCTCCTTCTGCATCTCTCACTGGACCTGCACCTCTCATTGCTCCTCTCACTGCTCCTCTCACTGCACCTCTCACTGCACCTCCTTCTGCATCTCTCAGTGCACCTGCACCTCTCACTGCTCCTCTCACTGCACCTCCTTTTGCATCTCTCACGGGGCCTGCTCTTCTCCCTGGGCCCCTTGCTCTTGCTCTTCCTCTTCCTCTTCCTCTTCCTTGTCCAGACATTACAGTGTTTGTCTTTTTCTGTTTCTGTTTCCAAAAACATCACTCCTCAAAGTCCTCCTTTTATAGTAATAGAAAAAAAATAACCCCTGCCACTGAGTCTAAGCCAGACTGGAACCAGCTGTGGTTGTCCCAATTACCCAATATAAATCAGCTGTATGTCAATTATTCAATTGTTTGTTTATTATCAGCTGAGATATATTGTTTTTGAACTGATATCATTGCAGAAGCAGAGGTTTTTTTATACTGTATCTAAGGTTTGGAATATTGTTTTTGCTATTGTGGGATGTTGTGTGTTAACATTCGTAAATACTACAAAAACAATCCATAATTTTGTTGGGAGGTATAGCTTGTCTGTTAAGAAAATGTAAGCATTTTGGAAATGTGTTCACTGACTGCATATTGTGTGAAAACGACATGAAATGTGTGAATGGTATGGCCACAAAAGACTGATGCTGTGCTAACTGTGTTTAGAGTTTTGGAAATGTGACAACTGCTTGGACAAACGCTTGTTAGCGACTGAAAAAAACTGTATTATCTTTTATTAAATCTAGTGGCAGGACCATTCTATCTATCTATCTATCTATCTATCTATCTATCTATCTATCTATCTATCTATCTATCTATCTATCTATCTATCTATCTATCTATCTATCTATCTATCTATCTATCTATCTATCTATCTATCTATCTATCTATCTATCGCTGTCTGACTATTGTCATATCTCAACAAAACACAAAACTGGAAATACATTTTGTGAGGATCATCAGATATTTCATTAACAAACTCACAGGTGATAATATGACACAAAATATGTCAGTCTCAGTGAGAGATCCTACACACGAGTACACAGCACTTTTACGTCGCTTAACGGTCTCCCATAAGAGTCAAGAATTCTAATTTATACAGCTTACTCTTTAAAGAATACACATAGTCTCTTAATGCCTGTACCCCCAAGTGTGTACAGTCCATAATAAAAATGTTAATTGAAACTTAGGAAGTCTCTAGGCCCAGGTTTAGCCTGATTCTCCACAGCCTTCTCTATCTTTCTCTCTCTCTCTCTCTCTCTCTCTCTCTCTCTCTCTCTCTCTCTCTCTCTCACACACACACACACACACACACACACACACACACACACACACTTCACAACATTTGCACAGGCACTCAGCTGTTTCTGTGAAGGATCAGTCATTAATTCTTATCTGTTCAGATGGACCAACTGTAACGTCACAAATCTCAGAGAGAGCAGGGATGGGTGGATGTGTAAAGACCTGTCATCATTTTGTAGAAGGATTATTTTTCACAACCAATCCTGGTTTTTAATAAACAACTGCTCTCTTTGAAGAGGTGTAAAATCAGCTAATATAATGGCAATTACTTAATTAATTAGGACGTTTGATTCTTTGTCATCTTTTTCTGTCCCCTTTCAAGGGACATTCAAAATCTCCAGAATGTTTTGGAAATAAAACAGCATTTACAACACATTTTACTTTCATATTCTGGTGAATTTCAGAGTGAAATAGGACATTAAAAAATAAAATGTGATGGTAATGTGTTGTGGGTGGTTGTTTGGTAGCTGCTTACTGGCCTAAAGGTTAAAAAATTCTCTTATGTTATGATATTTGCTTAGCTTATTGCGTGTACTTGTTTAAAAAAAAAAAAAAAAAATTAACAATAGCTTTATGGTGAAAAAAATTATTATCTTATCTATCTTATTTTCCAGAATAGCAATGTGAATGTGCAGGACTTTCAGTTCACTAGCCGATTTAAGTAGAAGAATAACATTGCAGTAAATGGTAATTTTTTTTTTACCGCTAAAATAACTGTATCCAAATTACATAAAAAGATGGATTGGGCCATCAACTATCCATTTTTCACATTTGATTAGATGCACTGGGGAACAGGTATTGTCATGTATGTTGTTGATTGCCTGCTTATGTCACAAGGCTGTTGCCCAGGCAACACTGACACACCTAGATGGTTTATCTATCACAATCACTTGCAGACTCTATGCCACTCGCAGAACACAACAGATATAATTTTAATAAAAAATATTCAGATTTAGACAGAAATTATTTGTGGAAGTATGCAAGGAGAGTTATAAATCAAAACTTTAATTGTTAGTAGTTTTGAATAATTAATCCATTCAAAAGTGAATAAAGACCACATTTAATTTGATACGACTGGTGAGATCACCAGCCTGTATCCTTCCCTTTCTCTTCTTAGCCAAATCAGCCTTAACAAATCCATTTCTTATGCAAATAATTTGTGCTCTATAATTACCTTTGTGAGATTGCACAAAAGAAAATAATGATTTTTGTTTTCCACTTTGGGTACAGTAATTAATGATAGCACTGCGTTCTTTCTTGGAGCAGATATTTCTAATAACTGTAACAGAAATATGGTATTCTGAAAAAAAAAAGAAAAAAAGAAAAAATAAAGTAAACACCTCACTTTAGCATGTGAGTTTTAAAATACAACAGATATTTAAAGGGGTGGTTCATCTAAAATGGCCAATATCATTTACTTTGTGCAAAAGATGAAGTCCAGAATATTCTGTCCATTCTTTTTAGCAAAATAAAAAAAGTAAATGAGAACTTAAGATGAAGATCTTTTCAATAAATCAGATGATTCAGTTCACAAAACTGGTCTGAATGATTTGTTCACCAATTAGTCTAGATCTAATTGCAGTGGTTAATGTATTTATTTATTTATTTTTTTCCACACAAAAGACTTGGATTTGAAATATTTCTAAATCACTTAACATATAACTACAAATTTTCTCAGTCGCTTTGGTACATTTCTCAAATCATCCTTGACATTTGCAAAACAGTTTACAAATAGCAAAACATGGATTACCTGCAAAAGCATTCTCTTGCTCAAAATCCTTAGTTCATCTCTCAAAAATAAATATCTGTGTCAATGAACATGTCAGTGCCTTCAGAATGGCAAGTCCTTGTGTCATAGTTTATGGATAAGACAGCCAAATTGCTTAGTCATGTTGTCAATATAACAGTGTACTCTGGAGCGATGTTCTGATGTAAACTATGGCAACATTTTGGATGACAGTTACTGTACTGAAGAGTATGCCATATGCTTATGTAAGCCATACATCCTTTTCAAAAGTAAACATTTAAAAATTAGTGTATGTGGGATATTGATTGAAAGAGAATGGATAGAATTCCCAGTTACACTTTTACTAGTGGTCTGACCAAAAAAAAAAAAAACCTTTACAATGTCATTGTGATATAGAAAAGGAAAAAGAAATATGGGCACAAAGATGAAAATAAGTCAATTTTCAGAATTTGTAACTTTTGTGTTGTCCTCTGTCTATAATAATGTGTAAAAATAAATATAAAAAATGTGATTGGCAGTTTATGACAACTAGATGAACCATTTTGCATTTAATGACTTATACGATGAACTAAAGACTAGATGTTTTGGGGGGTAAGACTATTGCACAGAAAACTTTATAAGACATTTTGAGCAACATGACATTAGCAACTGATAATGTAGGAAACCGCAGATAAATGTGCATAATCAGTTGCATGAATGTACAAAAGAAATCGCAATGAGAAACTGGTTTTATGATGTGTAGAAATGTCTAGATGATGTGGAGGTTGTATACAAGTAGTTTTGAGAATTACATTTCTGATTTGAGACCAAAGTACAGACCAAAAGTTTGGACACACCTTCTCATTCAAAGAGTTTTCTTTATTTTCATGACTATGAAAATTCTAGATTCACACTATGAATTAACACATGTGGAATTATATAACAAAAAAGTGTGAAACAACTGAAAATATGTCATATTCTAAAAAGCCACCTTTTGCTTTGATTACTGCTTTGCACACTCTTGGCAATCTCTTGATGAGCTTCAAGAGGTAGTCACCTGAAATGGTCTTCCAACAGTCTTGAAGGAGTTCCCCGAGAGATGCTTAGCACTTGTTGGCCCTTTTGCCTTCTGTCTGCGGTCCAGCTCACCCCTAAACCATCTCGATTGGGTCCGATGACTGTGGAGGCCAGGTCATCTGGCGCAGCATCCCATCACTCACCTTCTTGGTCAAATAGCCCTTGATGCCTTCAGTGTGACTCTACAATTCTGCAGTCTTTCATTTACCAGCCCTCACTTTGGTATGGGAGGGAAGAGATACACACACACACACACACACACACACACACACACACACACACACACACACACACACACACACACACACACACACACACACACACACACACACACATGAATGCATGCACACACATACTGTTCAGGTTGACATAAGATAAATATAAAAAAAATCCAGGCCTGGCAGTTTGCTGCAGCTTCCAGGCAGCGCGCTACTGATTTTCAACACAGAGATTTTCCCTCATGGGGTGTGTGTGTGTGGAACCTTTGACATTGATAAGTCCTACGGACAAACTTCACAGCAGAATAAAATGAGGCATCCAGTTTTGGTCTCCAAAAAATAATCCTTGATATCTCTATGTGTGTATGTGCATGTGGACCCCGAACGGTAGAGAAATTGAGCGATTGACTAAATGCTTAGAGGGCAGATGAATCCCAGTCGGAGCCGGATAAACTCAGGATGAATTCTCCAACTTGTTTATCATCCCCTTTTCTGTTCCTATCCATCATTTTCCTTTCAAATCGAACATATTAATCTGTCACTTTTCCGTTGCAAATGAGAAACAGCACCAAAACATATTTTGACCATTACATTTTATTTGGGCGTCACTAGAATATAAACAGGTGGAGGAAAATATTTCTGAGAATCAGCATCAGTGTTTAAATCATCATTCCGGAGAGAACAGACAAAGGAGACTAGACACAAAGTGACATTCCTCTTTGAGAGAGAGAGAGAGATGGAGAAACAACAGTGTGCAGTTGAAATGCAGATATGCGGAGGAGTTTGCTCATCTCTTCTTTGAAAGTTGTGTTGTCAGAGTTTCTGTGAAGTTCTGAGGTATCATCATACTGTGCAGACATCTCAGCCTTGTGTAGGAGAAGAGGAGATATCAGATGATCCGCCTCTTCTGGAAGTCCCTTTTCATGAACTTAACGCTGATATCAAACAACCATCAGACAGTATGGAATATAAAGATTTCACAATCAAAAAATGTTAAATTTCATCTCACTAGGTCACCATTTAGAAGGTTAAACTTCTTAAGGCTTTCTGAATATCACTTAGATGTTCAGGATTTCTTTCTTGACTTTAAAAGTGAATCTTTTTAATGTTACAATAGTTCTATTCCAGCTTAATATATAGAGACATATATGAGAAAGCCGTCTGGAGGGCTCCCCTTGAAAAGTGTATATACTGCATAGCAACACAGTTCAGCCAGTGTTTATGGTGGGCCTTTCTTTTTTTTTTTTTTTTTTACTTATGGCAGATGAGTTTGGGTCATTAGTGGTGCCCCCTAAATCAAGTACTCCTATTACCCAATTAATTTTCTCTATACGGAATGGAATTTGAGTTATAAACCTTTAAACAGAGGTGGAAAGTAACGAATTACATTTACTCGCGTTACTGTAATTGAGTAGCTTTTTTGTGTACTAATACTTTTTTAAGTAATTTTTAAAATCTGTAATTTTACTTTTACTTAAGTATATTTTGATTGAAGTATTGTACTTCGCTACATTTTAAAACATATTAATTACTGAGTAAAAAAAAAAAAAAAAAAAAAAAAAAAAAATCGCTCCCTGGAAACTACGGCAGTAAATAATGGGCAGGAGGGCAAACTGGCGCTAAAATCACAAGAAAGATGCAGACGGTCAAAACAGGCGTTAGTGGTGCAGACACCGCTGAAAATGAAACCCCGTCATATTCTGAAGTTGAACTCGAAGGAAATGAAGTGAACCCTGGCCATATGTATGCTCGATTATGCAGTGTAAGCTGTACTTGCCTAGGAAGACCAAACTAGCAGCTTATAAAATCTCTACAAGACATCAACCCTTCGCAAGAATGTAGAGGTAAGCTAAATAATTGCATCGTTGCATTGGTGGTTAAAATGAAGCTTTGACATTTTAGCAAGAGGTTTTGCACAAATTAGCCAAAAAGACAGTGGTGAGGAGTGTGCTATTTTTGTTTTAATGATGTGCGCGCGCATTTATAGTGCGTTCTTTCACTGTGTGATTCAGTCTCCTAAAATGCATTTAGAATGATCACAAAATTGAAGATATAGGGGCAGAAAATTCACATATTTATATAATTTCATATATTAAATCAAAATCACACAAAGAATGCCATCTTTTCCTCCAAAAATCATCATGAATATATACATACATATATATAACAGTTCAGTAAACAAGTTAATTAAGAGACTTGCGTTTTAGACACCATATTGCTTTTTTTAGCTCTATTTCTACAACAGAAAATAATTCCAAACACAGCCACCAAAGCACAGTTTTGCGTCTCTGAGCAACGTGACAGTGTTTCGTTCCTGAATGATTCAACCGTTTAAATGATTCGGTTCAATCGCAATGACTCACTTATTAACAGTGACTTGCTGACACATACTGGCCATTTTAATTTCACATTTAAAGTATCTTTTGATTTTTTTAAATAATTAATTTCTTATAATTTCAAATGAGTATTCAACATTTTATGTTTTGTATATCAAAACATTATTCATGCATTTGTAACTGCAGGTTAAATGCATTCTTGTCCTGCACTAGTGTAATACATCTAAATGCCACTTCCAATGAATCTTCTGCATTTCCTCTGCATTAAAAGATGAGTTTGTTGATACTGATTTGCCTGGTAACAGCCCAAATGTCTTATTATTATAAATAACTGATTCCTTTAATTAAAAACAACTAGTTTGAGATTAATAGACCTATACCAGGGGTGTCAAACTCAGTTCCTGGAGGGCCGTAGCCCTGCAGAGTTTAGTTCTAACCCTGCTCCAGCACACATATCATGTAGTTTTCAAATAAACCTAAATGATTAGATTAGCTGGATCATGTGTGTTTAATTAGGGTTATATCTAAACTGTGCAGGACTGTGGCCCTCCAGGAACTGAGTTTGACACCCTTGGCCTGTCCCATTTTTGACTCCCTCCCACTGTTAAAATGTAACTAAGTAATTTTTACTCTGAGTAAATTTTAAATGAGCTACTTTTTACTTTTACTTGAGTAGATTTTTAGACTGGTACTTTTACTTGTACTTAAGTAAAATTTCATTAATGTAATGGTACTTTTACTTGAGTAGAATATTTTTTTACTCTTTCCACCTCTGCCTTTAAAGACAGACCTACTGTGAGCCAAGAGGTTGTAAATTGATGGTGCATGCTTTTGTTTGCAGCAGCATGCATTATGTCAACTTATTTAGTAAATAATTGTGTTCAGCAGTAAAATTCCTGGTCAAAAATCAACAGCAAAATTGCCTATGGACAATATGCATAATATGCAGACTTTGCAGTGAACTGAAAACATATCCTTCGATCCATCCATTCCCCAAACTGCTTATGGGGAATACTAATATTATGAATATACTACTACCACTTCTACTACTAGTTTATTACTAATAAATTATTTATTTATGTGCACAGTCATTTGACAATAATACAACAATAATTAGTAAATTAAAACATTACAGTGACACTTATATCTCATTGCCTACAGTAAAGCCATTCTAGCTAGTTACATTCTTGCTGATGATATTCCTTTGTTTTATGCCTGCAGTAATAATGAGTGAAACATCACATCATTATTATATGCCTAATATGTCTATCAAACAGTGTTGCCTTAAAGGGAATAAAGGTGAATTACAGTACATATATAGAGTCATCAGTTATTTAATTATTGTTATGAATGAAAAAAAAAAAAAAAAAAAAAAAAATATATATATATATATATATATATATATGTTTTACTCATAATATATATATATATATATATATATATATATATATATATATATATATATATATATATATATATATATATATATATATATATATATATATACTGTAAAACGATTTAAAAAACAGACATTCTTTTATAATTGTATTCTTTTTTTCTTGTTGTTATTGCTTGTTATTACAAATTCCTTGTCAAAGTCTGTCTTTGTCTGTCCTGCAGTATCAGACTATTATGCTCCAAAGGTCTCGCTTCAACACGATGACAGTCATTATGGCTTGTGCTGGACATGAATGATAATTTAAAGCATATATTGAGAAATATGTAATTATATGCACATTTACAATGTTGATCATCTTCATTTGGTGTGTTAAGACACAAATCAATGGCACATAGTATTTAAGGAGTAATTCAAAGCTGCTAATGGAGTGTAGAGTTTACAGTTGACCGCACTTTAAGGATGAGAGGATAACTGGTTATTTAAGGACAAAAACAGACCTTGACAAGTAATTTGTAATGAAGTGACAATAAAGTTTAATGGCACAGATAATCATTGTCTTTTTTACTGGACTTATCAGCAAACTATGCTCTGAGCAGTTAATGCATTATTTACCATTTGAGTGTGGTCATGTCTAATAAAATCAAGTCACGTCACATCACGTCAGAAAGGTGCTATCTGGTAACAATTTATCTTCATGTAACGCCACGCCATCAGAGGGAGCACTCACCGGAGTATTGACTGTTCACCACTCCCTCTGCTTCTACAGTCATTTCCTGTTTGGGACTATTTAACATGTGTCAGCACGTCACTTCACTGCGAAGTATTGCCAATTAACCTGCTTTACAGAGTGTTTTCCTTGTGAGTATTCTGACTGCCTGTTTGATCACGATTCTGCCTGTTATCTCGTTATAGCTCTTGGATTGCCCCTTTGGATATATTGCTTGATTGGACTGATGTTTGTGTTTGACCTGTTCGCCTGCCTACTCGTCTCTGCCTACTGGATAACCCCCTGTGTATGTTGAAAGATCAGACTGCCCTTATGGTATTGACACATTGCCTGGTAACACGACTCTGATTGTACGATCTTCCTTTAACCCTCTGGGGACGGATTGGGCGGTACCGCCCAAAATGGCATACTTTTACAAATGTGTAGTTATCTCAAAAACTATTAATGCTAGAGAGATGCGGTTTTTTTTTGCCGTCTTCCTCAGATTCCACTGAAAACAGCGGTATCCAGTTTGTATATTAAACACGCTTCCCTTATTGCGCAATACCACTGCGTAAACAGGCCAATGAAAACTATTATGTTAGGCAGATTCAACACGCAACAACCAATGTAAAAACCGCTGGGAGGAATATTTTTCTAATCCCAATCAGAGGAAGGTTACCATGATTTATTCTAGCCATTCAGAGGACTCTGTAGCTCTGCTGTAGCCTTGTAAAAGCTGGGCTGGACTATAGTAAAACGACCTCCAGCCAGGTGTAATCAATAACCGATCGGAGAATCAGCATGAGGTGGAGAAAGCAGAAAGCGATCGGAGTGTTACAGAGAACGATCGGAGTATTAGCGAGCACAAAGAGATAAATTCGAGAGAGATATAGCATTATTACAGAATTGTTTTATCAAAATTGCAAGCAGTAAAAGATCTAGGGCAGAACAAGCTCTGGAACAATTACTGGAAAGTGACGAGGGGAAATCTGGAGCAGACAGCTTTTACACAGATGACGAAGTATTTTACCAGGATGGGGAAGATCCATTTGAGGACTGGTATGTAACTTCAAATAACCTCTTTATCATTATAATTTATTATATCATACATCTTGAGTATGTATATGTTTTGGATTTTTAGTCAGATAGCGATTGAGGCATGAAATATTTGTTTTAGTGTACCATACTACTCTTTCCCTGTAAACTCAGTTCAAGAGTGGTGTGCAATTTGTTTCAATAGACTGACTTACTCAACTAAGTAAACTGATCAGGTCAAGAGAGGTGAAATGTGTTTTTAGTGTACAGTGGAGTTTCATAGGGTTACATGAGTTTATAGGAGTTATTTTTTCTACATTGAATTTTGACACAAAAAAAGCTTCCAGTTTGATTGTGTATTTGCTCTGATGCAGGATGCAGACAGGACAACTCGCCGCACACCCCTACCCATTGTCCCTTGGACCCAGCAAACCCTGCACACAAGCCTGCAGATGTCAGAAAGTACTGTGAGCACTGCAAGGCAAGCAAAGTGTACAACAAGACCTCCTGGCCTTGCTTTGCTCACTGGCATGCCTAGGACTGTTTGTAAAAAAAGTTAATTATTTAATTGTTCTTTACACATTTGATTAAACAATAACACATTTCTGTCAAGCAAAGAGTTTGAAAAAAAATTTTTTTTTCAAAAACTGTTCTATATTGTGTGTTTTTCAGTAATAAATGACAAAAAAAAATCTAATTTTCGTTTTTGAAATTCTCTAGTTTATTGTACAATTTTTCACTCATACTTCCTTTATAAACACATTGCATGCATGCTTATGGTAGCTTAGGGTCTTCTGAATCCATCGATACCAAATACATGGTGGTCCATCATCATTACATATGGTTTATAAGCCGAAATGTAAAAATAGAGAAAACAGACCAAAAAGGGCTTAGTCCCAAAAATTAAAAAAAAACGCCTAGGACTGTTTGTAAATAAAGTTAAATGCAATACTCAATACTCATCTGTATTGAGTTGAGATCCAGGCTCTGGATCTCAACTCAGATCCAGAGCCTGGTCACGTCTGAGTTGAATTTCCAGAGCC
Organism: Carassius carassius; assembly: GCF_963082965.1. NCBI lineage: Eukaryota > Metazoa > Chordata > Actinopteri > Cypriniformes > Cyprinidae > Carassius > Carassius carassius. Next base: position 5,899,005 of record NC_081760.1, read on the forward strand.
TCGTCACATCCTGTCTGTTGCACCCAGCAATGTTCTCTCAGCCTGTTGTATTGCTGTCAAGGAGACTGTTACGGCTGTGGAACCTCCAGAGGTGTCGGCAACTGCTGCAGAACCTTTGGAGGCCATCTACCATCTCATCACGGCCACGGATGCTGCCATTAACCGGTTCATGTTCTCTGTTTCAGTCCTACCTGACCAGACTTGCTCTCATGTGCCATCGACTCTGCTGTGGTGGTCCTCTGCACCGCCCTGGTGGGCTTCTGTCTCATCTGCACGGCTGTGGTTGTCCTCTGCTCCACCCTGGTGGGCTTCTGTCTCGTCGTCTCAGCCGTGGTGGTACTCTGCACCACCCTGGAGGGCTTCTGTCACGCTGGCTCAGCGGTGGTGGTCCTCTACTCCACCCTGGTGGGCTCCAAATGCCACCTGCTCCGCCCTGGTGGGCTCCTGTTCCCGAGTTAAGCCCACGTCAGGCCCCTGTTCCCCATTTTAGGCCCAGGAAGGGCTACAGTTCCGCCTGCTCCACCCTGGCTTCCTGTTCTACTGGCTCTGCCCTGGTCCCTGGCCACTCCACTTCCACCAGGACCTGGCCCTCTGTCCCTCCCCCTGATCCTCCACCTTTCCACCTTCCTCCTGGACTCTTTGTTTTGTCTCTGTTGTTGTTTCAGAGGAGCATCTGGAAGCTGCTCCTTAGAGGGGGGTGGGGGGGGGGGGTAGTGTCACAGTGTCTGGATTGTGTATCCCTGGGTGTCCACTATGTCACACTTCCCCATATCATCACCCCAATTCAGTACTGCATTTCATACTAGCCTTTGTCTGGACTAATCACTGTTCATTGCACACAGCTGTTCCCACTCACATTGTTTGCACCTGTTCATATATACCCGGTTTGTTTCTGTCATTGTCATGGAGTCCTTGGTTAATGTCACCCGGTATTTCGTGTTCACTGGTTGTTGTTCGTGTTTCTGGTTTTGGATTGCTTACCTGGATTTTTACCTTTGCCTGGCTTATTTATGATTCTGGATTACCCCAATAAACACTGCTATTGGATCTACCTGTCTGTGTGCATCCCATGACAGTGAACTATTCCTTTAATATATAAATTATCTTTCTTTCTAACATTTGTTAACATTTTCAACATCATTCAGTGGCCTGATCATGAACTAGGAGTTATTCACGAGTTCAGTCCACTTCTGGCAAAGACTAAAAGATTGCTCATGCATTTAATGAGGACATTACTGCTGGGTTTCGGGAGTGACTCTTTGTTGCAGTCATGTAGCTTTGGTCCGTTGGTCCGTTGGTCCGTTCCATACTGACGTGATCTTTAAAGCTAAGGTCAACTGAACTCTCAATTTCCTTTTGCTCTTACTGTCCTTGCGATGAGGAAATTAAATTGAACACATATTATTTCAAGTAAAATGAGGTACAGTTGCCACATTCAGTTGGGGTTCTCTCTTGCTCATCCACCTTCCCTTTTTCTCCCTACTTTGTGTTAATTAATCTAGTGATGGTATCCTGAGCAATTTTTATTGAAGTGAATTTTTATTGTTCAATGGGGAGCAGTAAGCCATATTTCCAATTTGTCCTCTCATTACGATGGCAAATGTGCATGGCTTCAGTCATAGGGTGACAGTAGTAGGCACTGAGCTTGAATAACTCTTCTGCATTAAAAGGTTAATATCTCTTTCCTTGTGACAGGGGCTGGTTATAGTCACATAAAACTGTGAGAGCACTGGTAGAGATTTCATCTACATGTGTCAGATTCACTCTGTGTCATGGAAATTTGAAGAGATAGAGTAAGTATCAGTGACTGAAACATGACAGTTCTCCCTCTCTCCACTGTAAGAGTTAAGCACCTGTCAGAACTGAAATGCAAATACTTTCTATATCCAAGTTCAAATCCCCGAAAATGATGTAACAGAAATGAAGTAGAATTTGAATTAAGTATACAGCTGCTTCATTATAGTTAGTTTTCTTTATTCATATACTGTATATTTGGGGTAAGATTTAATTTTTTCGAAAGAATTCTATTTTCATTTATTTGATCAAAAATACAATAAAAAACAGTAGTATTATGAAACATTGTTACTATTTAAAATGTTTCCTTTAAAGAAAAAAAAAATCTTCCTGTTCACAAACCGTTTCTTATTTTGAATATGTTTATTTTAGTATGCTATTTACTCCTGTAATGGCAAATAATTTTCAGCAATTTATTCCAGTCTTTTGTGTTCTGATATGCTGGTTTGGTTTACAAGTAACAAATTCTATTTCAAGAAAAAAAAAAAAAATCTAATTGTGGTAACTGTGATACAATTTATGCATGTAAATTCTTTACTCTTTACTTTCACTTTTGATCAGTTTGCTAAATAAAAGAATTTATTTCTTAAAAAAAAAGATAACATCTACATATTAGCTAATAATAAAATCTCTGCATTGTGTGACTGCTTTTTATTTTATTTTACTTAATTTAATTTATTTATTAAGTTAAGTTGATTTTCATTCCTGTTATTCCAAATGAATATTTTGTAGCCAATTCGATATATTGAATTGTTTTCTTCTGAAATTTGTATAATTACAGAAGGGTAAAAATGTCTTGACCAAAGTCTGTCATTTTTTAACAGACTCATCAATCTTTGTGTAAAATATATATATATATATATATATATATATATATATATATATATATATATATATATATATATATATATATATATATATATATATTTTTTTTTTTTTTTTTTTAAATCAGATTATTATTATTTTTTGCCAAGGACCTCTGTTTGAGTTGTGACAGAGTGATTCAATTCTTAAATTGAGAACTTTGCCCGACTAGCACAATCCAGGTGACTAGCCAAACACACCCACATACCATTACAAATGGGTGTGCAATAGTTCACAGCATGTGTCCTTGTTGGGTATCTTCATTGAACACTGTCTGTCTTTAGTTTTCCTAAGTCTGCGTTGCCCTCTGAGCTCTATTATTGTCTGCTGTATCAAAGACGTCATTGCAGTGAGGGTGTGAATAAGTTTTCTCTTTCTCCACATGATTCGGGGTGACACAACACTGCTGTACCTGCTCTGTGGATGTGTGTGTGTGTTTGTTTCCTGACTTGGAAGCAACAAGTTTGTTACAGATCGCCCTAGGAGATGCCTGGGGAAAGGTATGCATGAATGTGTGTGTTTTTGCATGCGTGTTTATGTCTGTGTGTGAGACTCGTCAGAGCAGGGTTGTTTAGCAATCAGACTTTGTACTAGTCCCCTGTCAGTCGCTGTGCTTCATGTGAGCAATGCCCATGCATACCGATTCACCCATTCTCTCTCTCTTCCCATCACTGTCTCTCTCCATCCCCTCACTTAATTTTTTTTTCTGTCTATCATGCTCTCATTTGACCTCTCCACCTCTTCTCTCCTTTCAAATTTTCTCTCATTCTGTCCTTCTCGCTCTATTTATGTTTCATTTTTTCTAACATTTATCTCTATCGCTGAGCTTTATGTACTCGACTCGCCACTGTAAACCTCTTTTTTTCCATTCTCTTTTTTCTTTTCATAATTTTATCCCCTCTCTCTTTCTTTCTGCCTCTCTATAAAGACAATTCAGCACGCAAATTGCTTGAATCGCCTTGCGGCTCTTGTTTCAAAGTTTCGAGTGGTCGCTGTATTTCATTCACGGTCTGAAAAGGAGATGAGGGTTTCTGAAAAGTGCAACAAAATGACATATAAATGAAAGCATATGAAATGGAATTGAGCGGGCGTGAGAAAGCGAGGGGCTATCTTGTTAAATTCATTCCTGATCGATTCTTATAATGCGCACAGTTGATTAGCTGTTACTTGTACTGCGTACTTATGGCCGGTAAGTATGCTGCTGTGCTGGCACGTATGGGCAATCTTGGCATTTTAATATGTAGATTTGTGTATATGCTGCAAGATCCACTAGCAGCTTTTGTGCCTCAGATATTTATTATATGTACCAAATGTGATAGCACTGGATTATGTGAACAATTTCAGCGGCCATGTAAAAAGATTCACATGAACTCAAGACAGTTTGTGCTTTATTTATAGTTATTTGTAAAATACATCAGCAATTCATTTGAAACCATTAATGAATGTTTTGTTCACAGATGTAACCTGTGCAATTAAATTGGGTAAATCAACAAGTAATTTCATGTTTTTAAGTGAATCAAGTGTGTTCTGACATTTTTCATTTGTTATCAGTGTGAGTAACCTTAATGCCATAACATGCCATATCGCCATCTGCATGTGGGATGTTTTCTCCCACACGGACTCCTGGGTCAGATAATTCTACAGTGTAATGAGTGCTAAATGGCAACTACCATTGAGAGTACAGGATACACCTCCTGATACAGTTGAATACCATGGCAGACTAGAAACCAACAGCATGATCACTTAGTGACCATAAATGTTTTTCATTTCTGATTTATTTTATAAAGTTTGTAAAAATTAAATAGACACATTTACAGTTTTTACAATTTACACGTTTAATTAATTCATATTTAACAGTACAATAATAAATAATTTCAGAATAACAAATAAGTAGGCATACAGTATTAAATTAAAGCTTTTAACATTTGACAACTAATTTACTTTTTGATTTATTTTTGAATTCGTAAGTTGATAATTGATTCCATCATTTTAATTAAGTAAAGCACAAGGGAGACTTGACAGCTGAATCCATTCGAATTTGACATGTTTATCCTGTAGCTGATCGAACCACACAATGCTCTAAACATAACGAAAAAATAGCACACTCATAATTAGTATAATAGTAATAGTATAATAGTAATTATAAAACTGCTATATTAAACTGTAATTATAATATATAATTGATACATTTCTATTACTTGCAAATAAATTGATTATCCACATTACTTTCGTCTCATCTGCCAAATTAAAGATTTTTGATTTTATCATTGATCATGTAACACTGCAGTGTAATATTCTTTTCTCCACAAAGGACACCACATTTCCATTTAAATTTGGCTAAAATTAGGCATCTTTGAAGGCAGCATAATAACTTAGGGAGCATGCTTATGATGCATTTTAATGCAATATAGGTAGACAACTCACTAGGTTGAAACAGAGGGTTTATTATTATTATTTTTTCAATAATAATAATTAAAAAAAAAATTCAATTGGTCAACTGTATGTACCTTAATGTGTAGTTAATAGTGTACCAGTGGCATTGCTAGGTTTTCTGGGCCCTTTTAAACTTAGAAATCGAAAAAGCCCTTGCGGCACCCCTGAACATGACAGTATGATATAGACATTTTTGTGAATCTGAAGGCAGACAGATCTCAATAAAGAAAAAAAAAAAAGAAGAAAGGCAGGGGTCAGCAGCTTTGCCTGTAATGCACAGCCTGCAAACCAAACGTTTTGGAGGAGTTTAACCTGCCTTGAAGCTTTGTATTGCATAACCTTCACTTTACTTGTCTGATAGAGGGTTTTGAACATGTTCAGCTGTCAGAAATCACACGCAACTGGAAAGTGTCAGCTGGAGAGGAGGGAAGAGAGAGAGGGCCCACCTGACAGAGCTGAAGCTATTTGAAGTTTCTCCCATGTTACTGGCAGACAGATCAAAGTGTTGAAAGACAGGAGGACGCCTGTAGGAGAAAAATAGAGAGAGACACACAAAATGACAGAGCAAAGATAAATTTTAAGTCATTCACTTGACCTTAATTTTGTTTTATGTTTTTTGTGTGAGTTTGTTTCTTTATTTTGTGGAGTATGAATACATATTTTGGAGTGAGACGTAACCGTGGTGGCACAGTGTTGGGAGCAGATAATGTAATATAAAACTTATTAGCGCTTGCTTTTTCACTCTCTCTTTTTCTTTCTCGCTCTTCCAACGTCCTTCTTAGTCTTGTTTTATTAGCAGATAGTCAATAATCTGCTATGTTGTATGTTTCCCCCTTGTTTATTTATGTATTTATTCATTTTTTAGTTATGATATTTGTAGCGTTGACTCATTAATTAGTTTGCTGACAGCATGCTGTGCAGTGCACAGTGAAGAAGCTGTATTTTAAATGTATACCTTTAAACAGCTTTTATTACAGCTTTACACGTACAGATGGACATATTAGATCATTGTGTTGAGACTTGTGCTTTTCTTTGAGCTTCTTGTGCAAAGAGAGATAGGACTTGGTAGCTCCGTGTAGCTGTTTTTATTTTATTTTTTTCTCTAGAATCTTTATCTTACTATCACTCTCTGTTTTTTAAAGTGGTAAAATATAACTTAATTCACACCATATTTCGGATATTATCGATCAATCTTATCAGATTAACTTTGATCGTTCACTTTTATTTTATTTCCGTGAGTGCAGTACACCTGCAAAGCGTTAGCACTCGTTAGCTTGTCATTAGCGTTTTCATTCGAACCTATCGCTGTTTTCTTTTCTCCTCTCCCTCTTTTCTCCTCTCCCTCGCTCCAGTTTTTCACAAGTTCATCAAACAACCGCAGTAAGAATTTTCATCAAGCGCGGTGAGTAATGGCTTCTCCTATCATTGTTTCTTGCACCTCTTGCCACATGTACAGTTTATCTATCTCTGTCGCTGATGAGGGATTCACATGTGATAAATGTAGGGAAATAGTTAGGCTGACAGAGAAGATTTCAGAATTAGAGACACGCATCCAAACTTTAATTGAGGACAGTAAAAATGTTAGGGCTCTAGATACGGCTTTGGATGCGTCTAGCTCAGGGATTCCTGTACATTGTTCGGTTCCGGAAACAGAGCCCCAGCAGCAGGGCAACTGGGTGACGGTGAGGCAGCGTAGTCGTGGGTCAAAACACCGCTCTTCTGTTCCGATCAAAACATTAAACAGGTTCTCCCCACTCAGTGATGCACCCACTGAGAAACCTGATGAAAGTGCTCTAGTTATTGGTGATTCTATTGTACGGAACGTGAATATAGAGACACCAGCCACCATAGTCAAATGTTTACCGGGAGCCAGAGCGCCTGACATCTTGGCAAATTTAAAAGTGCTGGCTAATGCTAAACGTAAATACAGTAAGATTGTTATTCATGCCGGCGCTAATGATGTCCGACTTCGCCAGTCGGAGATCACTAAAAATAACATTAAAGAGGTGTGTGAACTTGCAAGCACGATGTCAGACACTGTAATATGCTCTGGTCCCCTCCCTGCTTACCGTGGTGATGAGATGCATAGCAGATTGTCATCACTCAATGGTTGGATGTCTAAGTGGTGCCCACAGAATAACATAGGTTTCATAGACAATTGGACGAGCTTTTGGGGCAGACCTGACCTGTTTAAAAGAGATGGTCTTCATCCCTCCTGGGGTGGCGCCACTCTTCTCTCTAGAAATATGGCAAATAGTCTTAGTGTTTATACTTGACTAACTGGGGCCCAGGTCAGGAAGCAGACAGACTGGCTAAACCGACCCTCTGCTAGCTGCCTCCCGTCACAGAGGTCAGTTAATTCTCAGCACATAGAGACTCTTTCACCTAGATATCACACTATAGAGACTGTGTCTGTTCCCCGAACTAGAAAATACAAAAAACGTCCAAACCAAGTTAAGATTAACAATTTAATTGAGGTTCAACAAATAAAAAACAGAAGCAATATGGATAAACAAATGATAAAGCTTGGCTTATTGAATATCAGATCCCTTTCTACGAAAACACTTTTTGTAAATAATATGATCACTGATCATAATATAGATGTACTCTGTTTGACAGAAACCTGGCTAAAACCTGATGATTACATTATTTTAAATGAGTCCACCCCCCAAGATTACTGTTATAAACATGAGCCGCGTCTAAAAGGCAAAGGTGGAGGTGTTGCTTCAATTTATAACAACGTTTTCAGGATTTCTCAGAGGGCAGGCTACAAGTATAACTCGTTTGAAGTAATGGTACTTCATATAACATTATCCAAAGAAACAAATGTTAATGATAAATCCCCTGTTATGTTTGTACTGGCTACTGTATACAGGCCACCAGGGCACCATACAGACTTTATTAAAGAGTTTGGTGATTTTACATCCGAGTTAGTTCTGGCTGCAGATAAAGTTTTAATAGTTGGTGATTTTAATATCCATGTTGATAATGAAAACGATGCATTGGGATCAGCATTTATAGACATTCTGAACTCTATTGGTGTTAGACAACACGTTTCAGGACCTACTCATTGTCGAAATCATACTCTAGATTTAATACTGTCACATGGAATTGATGTTGATGGTGTTGAAATTATTCAGCCAAGTGATGATATCTCAGATCATTATTTAGTTCTTTGCAAAATTCATATAGCCAAAATTGTAAATTCTACTTCTTGTTACAAGTATGGAAGAACCATCACTTCTAACACAAAAGACAAAATGTATCCAAATTCCTTAGCATATCCAAAACCTCAGAACAACTTGATGATGTAACAGAAACTATGGACTCTCTCTTTTCTAGCACTTTAAATAAAGTTGCTCCTTTACGCTTAAGGAAGGTTAAGGAAAACAGTTTGACACCATTGTATAATGAGCATACTCGCACCCTAAAGAGAGCAGCCCGAAAAATGGAGCGCAGCTGGAGGAAAACAAAACTAGAGGTATTTCGTATTGCTTGGCGGGAAAGTAACATATCCTACAGAAAAGCATTAAAAACTGCTAGATCCGATTACCATAGGAGAGGAAGAATTGTATAAATTTGTTAAATCATCTAAACCAACAACATGTATGTTAGACCCTATACCATCTAAGCTCCTAAAACAGGTGCTTCCAGAAGTCATAGATCCTCTTCTGACTATTATTAATTCCTCATTGTCATTAGGACATGTCCCCAAAACCTTCAAACTGGCTGTTATTAAGCCTCTCATCAAAAAACCACAACTTGACCCCAAAGAACTAGTTAATTATAGACCAATCTCGAATCTCCCTTTTCTGTCCAAGATACTAGAAAAGGTGGTATCCACAAAATTATATTCCTTCTTAGAGAAAAATGGTATATGTGAGGATTTCCAGTCAGGATTTAGACCGTATCATAGTACTGAGACTGCTCTTCTTAGAGTTACAAATGATCTGCTCTTATCATCTGATCGTGGGTGTATCTCTCTATTAGTTTTATTGGATCTTAGTGCTGCGTTTGACACAATTGACCACAACATTCTTTTGCATAGACTTGAATACTTTGTTGGCATCAGTGGAAGTGCATTAACGCATGGTTTAAATCGTACTTATATGACCGCCATCAGTTCGTAGCAGTGAATGAAGATGTATCCTATCGATCACAAGTGCAGTATGGAGTACCTCAATGCTCAGTACTAGGGCCGCTACTCTTCACGCTTTATATGTTACCCTTGGGAGATATCATCAGGAAACATGGTGTTAGCTTTCACTGTTATGCTGATGATACTCAGCTCTATATTTCTTCGCAGCCCGGTGAAACACACCAATTTGAAAAACTAATGGATTGCATAGTCGATATAAAAAAACTGGATGACGAGTAATTTCTTACTGCTAAATTCTGAAAAAACAGAGGTGTTAATTATAGGACCTAAAAACTCTGCTTGTAGTAACCTAGAACACTGTCTAAGACTTGATGGTTGCTCTGTCAATTCTTCGTCATCAGTTAGGAACCTAGGTGTGCTATTTGATCGCAATCTTTCCTTAGAAAGCCACGTTTCTAGCATTTGTAAAACTGCATTTTTCCATCTCAAAAATATATCTAAATTACGGCCTATGCTCTCAATGTCAAATGCAGAAATGTTAATCCATGCATTTATGACCTCAAGGTTAGATTATTGTAATGCTTTATTGGGTGGTTGTTCTGCACGCTTAGTAAACAAACTACAGCTAGTCCAAAATGCAGCAGCAAGAGTTCTTACTAGAACCAGGAAGTATGACCATATTAGCCCGGTCCTGTCAACACTGCACTGGCTCCCTATCAAGCATTGCATAGATTTTAAAATATTGCTTATTACTTATAAAGCCCTGAATGGTTTAGCACCTCAGTATTTGAATGAGCTCCTTTTACATTATAATCCTCTACGTCCGCTACGTTCTCAAAACTCAGGCAATTTGATAATACCTAGAATATCAAAATCAACTGCAGGCGGCAGATCCTTTTCCTATTTGGCGCCCAAACTCTGGAATAACCTACCTAACATTGTTCGGGAAACGGACACACTCTTGCAGTTTAAATCTAGATTAAAGACCCATCTCTTTAACCTGGCATAGACATAACATACTAATATGCTTTTATTATCCAAATCCGTTAAAGGATTTTTAGGCTGCATTAATTAGGTAAACCGGAACCGGAAACACTTCCCATAACAACCTATGCACTTGCTACATCATTAGAAGAATGGCATCTACGCTAATATTTTGTCTGTTTCTCTCTTGTTCCGAGGTCACCGTGGCCACCAGATCCAGTCTGTGTCCAGATCAGAGGGTCACTGCAGTCACCCGGATCCAGTACGTATACAGACCAGATGGTGGATCAGCACCTAGAAAGGACCTCTACATCCCTGAAAGACAGCGGAGACCAGGACAACTAGAGCCCCAGATACAGATCCCCTGTAAAGACCTTGTCTCAGAGGAGCACCAGGACAAGACCACAGGAAACAGATGATTCTTCTGCACAATCTGACTTTGCTGCAGCCTGGAATTGAACTACTGGTTTCGTCTGGTCAGAGGAGAACTGGCCCCCCAACTGAGCCTGGTTTCTCCCAAGGTTTTTTTCTCCATTCTGTCACCGATGGAGTTTCGGTTCCTTGCCGCTGTCGCCTCTGGCTTGCTTAGTTGGGGACACTTCATCTACAGCGATATCGTTGACTTGATTGCAAATAAATGCACAGACACTATTTAACTGAACAGAGATGACATAACTGAATCCAATGATGAACTGCCTTTAACTATCATTTTTGCATTATTGACACTGTTTTCCTAATGAATGTTGTTCAGTTGCTTTGACGCAATGTATTTTGTTTAAAGCGCTATATAAATAAAGGTGACATTGACATTGACTTGGTATCGATACTCATTTACAGATTTGAATTAGGTTCACAAGCTCTTGCTTCAATTCCAATTTTGAAGGGTTTCTTGCTATTTGGAGGTATATTATGTGTAATTGGGTAATTATATATATTTTTCATAAATTAAAGAAATGCATAGCCGTTGCTGCAAATAATATAGCAAATCTTCTAATCTGACATTTTGAAAATAAGAATTATGAAAATTAACAACAGGGACAAACTATGCAGTTGCCATTTATCTATCAGATTTTGTAAATTAATCATTTATTGAATGAATAAAGAAATAATTCACCAAAAAATAAAAAAATGTGCACAAAAAAGTAAATAGTTGTTGTAAAATGTAAATATAGTTTGTTACTTCATCAGAACAGATTTGGATAAATTTAGCATTGCATTACCTACTTTCCGGTGTATCCTCTGTGGTAAATGGGTTCCATAAGAATGAGAGTCCAAACAGTTGATAAAAACATCACAATCCAACTCCAGTCCATCATTTAACATCTTTTGAAGTCATAAGCTGAGTGTTGGCTCAGAAGAGTCATTTATCCTTGCTTTTTGATTCACTAAAAATAACAATTCTTTTGTTCATAAATTGTGCTCGCTTAATTATTTACTTATTTATTTATTTTTCAGTAAATCATGATCACATTGAATTTGGACTGCTTGTAAAAAAAAAAAAAAAAAAAAAAATATATATATATATATATATATATATATATATATATATATATATATATAGCAGCTGAGAACAGCTTGTTTGATTTGGGGTATGTTAAATCCAGACCTATCCTGTTTACTCAGAATGTCCTTTACCTTATTTACCGACCAAGTTGATTGTGAAAATGTCACTAGTAGATAATTGTCATGTACTGTGGTACTCCGATGATACTCCAATGTGCTTCACAGAATATAAGTTAGGGCACTTTGATTTCTGTGATGTGGAAAACAGATGGAATCACAAAATTTAGTCATAAAATTTAAATTACAGTATAACATGGAATGTCACGGAATTGTATTTATCTAATATTTAGATTTTTAGGAATACAGTTGATTTATTTATTAAATTATAATGGAATACAAAAATAAAAAATAAAAAAAAGTTTCACAGGGCCTACAAATTTGTATCAAACATTTACTCAACTGTTAAAAACATTTCATTTAAAATTTTCGTGAATGAATTGTTAAGTAATATTTGTTGTTAAATGACATTTTGCTTCCCTTACTAGGTCAGTGCAAGTTGCCTTACCAGAAAATGAACAAAACTCAGATGATATAAGTGATGCCTCTTATTTTATAAGCAAGTCCGTTTCCAGTTTCCATTGAATTTTATCAGTCGTGAAAAGTGGATGCTGGAGCTTGTTAATTGACAATGGTGTAATGGCATTAGAGTTAATGTATCAAAGCTTAGTGTTTGCATTAAGTGACCACAGTGATTGTTGGCAGAGCCATGGGCAGTGTGCCTTCAGTATAACATTTTTATATTCACTGTATAAGCATGCTACATCTCAAACTTGCCTACATTGCAGATATCACATACACAAACACAGCAAGTGGAGACACAGGATGGCTGACGTTTACATTTCAGTCTCTTTATTCATTATTTAAACCCAGCTGTCTTCAACCCTTTGACCCTGAGGATATTATGCTGTGACTTGCTGTCTTCTTCGATTGGCCTTGTTGCCAACACACAGCTGTACTTGCTTGGATTGTTCCAAGTGCACCTTCAGCTGTGTTTAGAGTTCATGCTGATGTTGTTCAGATCATAGCTGTGCTTTGATTGACTGTAATTGGTTTCTTCCCTATAAAATTGTTTGTCTGTGCGATTATGAATGATGATGCCCTGCAGATTGGGTTGTGTGACTTTATTGTCAACTATTATGTTTTTCTGCATTCTGTAGTACCGTCTCTGTGTGTGTGTGGTACACCGATTCCCAATTATGACATAATATTTGTAACTTCGAGTGTCCTGGAGATGTTGGCACACTTCTCCTGGATTTAGTCTGTCTCAGTTTTTTTTTTCTGTTTCATCATGTCATTGCAGATGGACTGGATGATATATATATATTTAATATGTAGGTCTGGTTACCTGCTTTTATGAAATGCTCACTTATCATGATCTAATCAACTCCTGATGGAGTCTTACACTACTTTTTTTTTTTCTCTAGTTAAAAATTGTGCTTCAATCTGAAATATATCACATTACAGAAATGATCAATTTAAGGCAACGTTTTTCCATACCTTTTAGTGCTTTGTATCATTCTGCATTAATTTGCTTTATGGAAAAGCCTTATTGCCTCTTTGTTTAGCGAAAGTGACTCTGTGTCCCCTGCATCTACAGTGTGGTGTCTTTATATGCTGTGCTCTGCTGTGTCTCGTGCAGTAATAAATAAGAATGTCCTCACTGATGGGGTTGTATTAATCATTGGCTTTGCTGGCAGCTGACAGATAAGCAGATTGATCCAAGGCCACCCTGGGACTGCAGCCTGGCACCGTTCCATTCATCTCTCTCTCTCTCTCTCTCTCTCTCTCTCTCTCTCTCTCTCATATTCCAACTCATATTCCCTAGTCTACTATCAAATCAGTAGTAAAATGAGGACCCCCCCCCCCCAAAAAAAAACAAACAAACAAAAAAAAATATATATATTTAAGTTTCCAAAACCGAGCCCAAGGCAAGCTGTCACATTTTTGTTTTTATTCCAGTGAATATTTATCAATGTAGGCTTATTTTTGAAAGTGGTTTTCTGTTAAAGAAAAGCTGTTGAGACAACAAAAGTGCTGTTCAACATTCTCACCTGAAAAAAAAAAATGATACACATAATTGAAAACATGTTGATCCTATAGCCGTGCATGTTGTCACAATGGAACCTTTACATTAAATAGATTATTAAATATTTTAAATATTAATTTATATTTTAAAACCATTAATGAAATGTATATATATATAGAGTACCAAAGTAAAACATTTTCTAATTATTTAAATATTTATAAGTAAACATACATAAACAAGGAAGGGCAAAACAACTTGTAAACACAGCCTTGAAATGTAAAAGGGATGGACCAAAAAAAACAGGTTGCCATGGGAGCTGTTACTTTATGGACGTTGCAATAAAAAAAAAAAAATCTGTGGATTAAATGCTGCACCTTTTCCTAAAACATTGATTAGGCAGGACAGTTTTTTATTTTCTCAAAATATGTAACAATCCAAATAATTCTCCTGCTTTTGAATGCAGGAAAGGCTAAAAACACACTCTTATAAAATAACATTAGAAACTCTTCATAATTGTAATGTTTCAGCTGTATTGAATTGACATTGCTTTCATTTTCATTTCCATGTGCCATGTTGGCTTCATGCTCTTGTTTCCCTGCCTCTCGTAGCATATCTATTATTTTCATTTATTACAACAAAACAAAATTTTCCATGGTCATGTTATTGAAATGCTGTTTGCACCTGTCCTCATTGACAAAGAAAATGCAGAAAACCATAGGTTACTATCATTTACTGTTCTTTTCTTCTTCTTTTTTTTTTGAAAGTGAAATGCAACTTGAAACACAAATTGGCTATTTAGTGGACCACAGTTAACCCCCACTGCACCACAGATGGAGTGACAATGAGCAGTCTCAAAATTGCAAATACCTCACACAGCAGGCTTCAGTCTCTATCAACAGATCTGTAGGCCTACGGACACAAATTGCTCGATTTTGGAAAAGGGGGTTTTGACAAGTGAGTTTCTTTGTAAGTAAATCTTTCAAATAGTATTACTGACTTTACAATTTAAGTGAGAGATATTGTAGGTTTGTATGGTGCCTCCTAGAGCTAATTTCAGGGTTTTTATACTCGATTTTCAGGAGCATTTGATCTCTTCTATTTGATCTTCTATTTGCTTTTTTATTGCATTCCCACACAGGCGAACGAGTGACCGGGTTTTGTGTTTTGAATACCAGTGTCTATAATACTGAAATACACATTTAGTTTAGTTGTTGCTGCACTGTACACCTGTTTTAAATGGTGACTACTGTCCAAGATACTGGAATCCTGAGTTGTTCCAGGGGTGATTGCACTGTCCATGGTGCTGAAATCACTGATAGTTTCTGTGATGGCTGTGCTGTCAATGGTGCTGAAAGCCTAAGCTTTCTTCAGATAACCTTGCTGTCCAGTGTGCTGAAATCCTGACTTGTTTCTGGGGTGGTTGCTATGTCCATAGTGTTGAAATCTCTGATATTTTCTATAGTGACTGTGCTGTCCATGGTGCTGAAATATTTTGCAGTACGTGTTTTGTCCATGGTGCTGAAAGCAACAGGTTTCTTCAGATAACTGTGCTGTCCAATGTGCTGAAATCCCGACTTGCTTCAGTGGTGATTGCACTGTCCATGATGCAGAAATCCAAACTCTCTTGATATACAGCTTGGCTAAATCCAAGCACCCACTGCAAGATTGTTGCCCGGTGCACAAACTTTAACTCATTTTAGACTCTTTCACAGTATATAAGCATTTATCTTTATTCAGGCTTATGGCTATATAGGTACCCAAGGCTCTTTCTAGAGTTTGACCTTTAATATCTTTTGTAGGTCTTTGTTAACTGTACTAAGCATGATTTGATAGTTTTGACAGAGTGTCGGTGATAATGTTATGTCCAAATTGTTTTATTTTATTTTATTTTATTTTATTTTTTATTTCTTTGTTTTTTTTTTTTTTTTTTACACCTTTTAAGCATGTCATAAGATCTATCATAAAGTCTATCGTAAGCTAAGACATTGACAAAGAACATAAGCTAAGGAATTGATAAAGAACATATTTGCCAAGTCGTATCTTAGACTTTCTGTCATTTCTGTAGTCTTTCTGTTACTTTCAATATATCATAATGCTAGAGAGCTAGTTGCATGGAAAAAATTCCCCCTCTCAATTTCTTTCTCTTCCACAACTTTCTTAGTTCTTTCTTCTGTTCTTTTATTCTCTTCTTTTCTCCCCCGCACCCCTTCTGCTGTCCTTACTAAAACCCCTGAATACCTTTGCTTCCAGACCCCTCCATATCTGTCCCAGGCGTTTTCTGTTACCGGCACACAATAGCTCTCCGTTGCCGCGGTAATGGAGTTGTGAGATGTGGGATGAAGCCGTTCCGGGAGAGTGTGTGCGATTACTAAAATGAAAAAGTGGAAAATGGAGTCTGATTTAGCGTCTCCCTCCGTTTCTCTCCCGCCCTGCAGTTCAACATCCTGCCCCCTCTATATTCTCACTGTCGTGTTTTCCTTTAGGGTATAATTCGATTTTGGAGATGATCTACGGTTCCTCAGAACTGATAATATCAAACACCCCCTCCTGTTTTTCACATTACAGTGTGAATGCTATTGCCTTTTCTCTCCGTTTCCATCTGTACCTTCTCGCTTCTTTTGCTGCATACTTTTTCTTTTCTCATGTTTTCTGCTTTCTTCTTTTGTTGCCAAGTAGAGGCAGCCGAGGCATGTCTGCATAGGGGAACTACTTACTTCTTGTCTTGTTGCACCTCACTCTCACTCTCTCTCTTATAAATAATATGCGGCATGAGGTACATGGTACAGAGAAACAGGGTTTCTTCACTGAGGTGTTGCTATCATTTTAAGGACTGGGAGCACAAATCTGGATGTACTCTTTACAAGTGATGCTTAAATATGATTATCCTGTTTTTAAAGCACAAAATCAAACAATATGTGGAGAGTACGGCCCAACTGTCTTACATTTTTGCCAAGCAATTTATTTCCACTCTGAATAGGAAAAAATGTGGCAATTTAAAGCCATTCAACTGCAAAATGGGAAAGAAAGCTTCTCCTTCAACTAAACTGCATATTTTCCTCATGACATTGGGGAACTTCACCCCCTCTTTAGGTCATGGCAGCTGGTGTGGAGATCTATGGTCAAATACGAGCAGCTATTTCAGTTGGGTGGCAGACAGGTCCCAGTGGGACACACATTTTCCATTAGAGCCCATTCATAAAATGCTTATGCCTTAAAGGAATAATTCATCCAAACAATTAAATTGGTTGTAAATATACTCACCGTCTGGACATTTAATATGTAGATGAATTTGTTTCTTCATTGGAAGAGATTTGGAAAAATTAAGCATTACATTACTTGCTCACCAATGGACCATCTGCGGTGAATAGGTGTCGTAAGAATGAGAGTTCAAACAGCTGATAAAAACATTACAACAATCCACAGTAATTCACATGACTCACATCAGTCAATTAATGCCTTGTCAAATGGATAGCTGCATGTTTCTAGGTATCAGTAATTGTAAGAATTTTAAATTTTAACCATTGCATCTGGTCAAAAAAAAAAAAAAAAAAAAAACATCTATAACAATAATAACGACTCCCTGTCCTATCACATCAACCATCGTAGTAACCATCATCTACCAACATATTCATTTAGAACTTTTTTCACTTGTAAATGGTGCTTGATCCATGTATATTTCTCTCCTGATTCAGATTTGTCTATTGGAGAAAGCAATATTATGAATAGAGGACTCATATGAAAGTTAAACTTGATGGCACCCATTCTCTTCTGCAGATCCATTGGTGAGCAAACAATTATGTAATGCTAAATTTCTTGAAATATGTTCCTCTGAAGAAACAAACTCTACATCTTGGATTGCCTGAGGGTGATGAAATTAACATTTTTATTCTATTTGTCTATTTTTAACAAAGCAACACACAAGAGCATGACGATTTGTGCATATGTAAACACTGATTTGGTTTTTAGCGTTTTAAATAGCTATTATGAATTAGAACAAGGAAAGTGTGTACATTATGTGTCTGTAACCAATACACTAAGGCAAAAAAGAATTAATAGAAATAAAAACTCAGTGTTTGACTTATGTCTTGTTGCAATACCATTGCTTGACAATGAATTGCCACCATCGCCTTAGTATACTCTCTTGTGATATCAAAAAGAAACCCCAGCATTTTACATTACTCAACAGAGATTACATCAACCAGCAGCCATTTTAATAATACACTTTACCTTTAAGAGAAGAAAGTGTATCCACATGGGAAAAGACTGGAATAAAAAACAGACTAAATTAGAGATAAGCTGAATGCATAATCAAAACAAATAGCACTGCTTTCTTCAGATTTTTAAGCATCATTGAAAAAAAATGCATTAAAGAAGAAACAAAATGGTATTGTAATGTGAGCTGTTTGCAGTTATTGCAGTTGGCAAGACTTCAATAGAAGTGCAACAACAAAAGCACTCAAACATTTCTATACACTTCTACATTGACTTAACTACTTCACCATATTTGCAGACACAAAGATTTGTTTTGTGCCTCAAAGCATAAAAGCTGCATTTTAAGCAAGACTGTTTGAATTCAACTGTTGTGTGAGAGCAGTAACCCAGTAAAGATAATAAGAACACTTTACAATAAGGTTAAACTAGTTGACTTTAGTTGTTCAATTTCCTGTCATGAACTAACAATGGACATTTTACATAGTTAATACATAATTGATAATATAGTAAGAACCATTATTAATAATAGTTATTGAATCAGAATGATTTCTGGAGGATCATGTGACACTAAAGACCCAAGAAATTATGCTAAAAATTAAGCTTTATCATCACAGGAATGAACTGCATTTAAAAAAATATTCAAACAGAAAAACAAACCAAAGTTTTTTTAAATTGTAATAATATTTCACGATATTATTGTATTATTAAAGTTTCATCATTATATTTAAGTAGAAGTGAAAATGAAAACTTACATATTACACTTTCAAAAAGTATTTATGTTTTAAAGAAGGACTTCTACCTCCACCTCCTGCTCATCAATTTCCAAACCTAACATGCTCTGCACCTCTCACTGTAAGGTTGCTATAGCAACTCAAACCCCAATCAGCACTTGGGATGTAATAATTCAGAGAAGGGGGGAGACTGAAAACATTATTTTTCTTTATTATTTCATTTTAAAATGTTAACAGGTTGTTATATGGGCTACGCTGATCAAAGGCGTGTTGGGTTTTATGAGACCAAGACTCCTGTGACTACAACCAATGATATATTTATCACCCTGCTCAGAGTTTAGCTTATTAGCAAACAAGACAGAGAAATGTTTTTGTTAACCTTCATAAAATCACAGTTGTCTTCGATCTCATTTTGCTGTGCCCTAGATAGATGCATATTCAAATAGGATTTTGTTACTGCAGTGAAATTTGCTGGTAAATTCAGAATGCAGTCAGAGGCTGATTATTTGGCTGCAATGGTGTGAGAAACAAAAGCTGTCAGAAATGAATTAGAGTTTATGAGTTTAAGCGCCTGGATTTTTAATGAGGACAAAACTGCACAATATAAAGGCCACAGTTATGAGGTCACACCAAAAATAGATGCTGTTTACCACTTGTTAGTTAGAGAAACACTTGTTGGTATAGAGGGAAGTCCTTTCATTGGCGATCCAACATTTTTAGAAATGTTGCCACTATGTGTCTTTGTAAAGCTATTATTATTTCTACTACTAGTACTACTACTAATAGTAAGGTAGTAGTCATGTCATTCCAATTAATTTAGTGATCAGGCACATTTCTTAGTGTGAATGAGCATGTCTTTTTTTCATAAGTATGAATTGTTTTTTTGTTTTAAACTGATGACGGTTCAGTTATTGAAATGTTAACCCTCTGGGATCCAAGGGTGTTTTGGGTGCCTGGAGAAGATTTGACATGCCCTGACTTTTGTGATTTTTTCAGTTACTTATACATATACATGGCTAAAGTCTGAAAAAACTGTATTTAGTAAAAACTGGGCTACAATAATATTTAAATATCATGTATGTACATGGCTTTGTTTTTGAGAAAACAATGTTTATGCATGGTAGGTGAAAAACTAAAATTTTGAAGTCACTGAAATAAGGTCATAAAACACATACAGAACATTTGTTCACAATACTGTCAAACCTGGAGCTTGTAGCCAATAATTTTTGCTTCAAAATTATGTTAAAATCATCTTGTTTCCTCGCTCAAAAAAACAACAACAGATTGATTAAAATTTTCTAAGACACTTTTTGTTTTGAAAGGGCATATGCGAGTAGGCGTGATTGACCATGGATATTAGTGTGATTTACACCTGAGAAGACAATGATGAGCTGCATATCAAATATGATATTTTTGTAGTTTATTTAGAATAAATAATCGTTCTGTATTAATGCGCTGCTTACTGACACACACACACACATATATTGGAAATCTTCCAGCTCATACATCCAGGAGAAAATAACATTTGTCAATGCTGCCCCATGACTTTTATTAAATACAGTTTAAATACTGAATCGCTACATTATATTTTCCAGCAACGAGAGGATAAAATAGCTTTCTCTCTCGAATTGGCAATATTTGACAAAAGGGTTTAGCGATTTTTAATAATTGGGGGGACTAGCCCTCCTTAATTTCTACGGTGGTTATCGCCATGATCAGACATGAAAATATGTTGTGGTAATATCGTGCAGTCTATAATGATATGACGTTAGCAAATATTAGCAGTTTTTCCTAAAATTTCTTTGAGTAACATGACCATGAATATGAACTCATGATTGAATGAACTCATGATGTAACATAAAACGAATTATTACTTTTCTTTAAAATCTTTATTAATGCCAAAAAAGCTTACATATATTCTAGGGGTGAATTATTTCTTATTCCTCTCAGTTTGAAGCAAACTGAGACATAATGAAGGGAGACATGAAAGACTGGACATTGCGTTGTTTTCATATGGATTACTTTATTTTTTCGATAAACATGTCAAGCTTTCAATAGATATATATCTCATGTTTCTTTGTTGAGTATTTGCTGAGTTACATTTCATTTTAAAGATGCGTTTCTAAATGAAGATCATGAAGAACCAAGGGGGCAGACAGCGCACCCTGTTTGTTTTCTTTATTTTGTAAATGCACAAAGTTTTGTTGTTATTATCTGTGTATACAAATAAAAGTAGACCCTATACAGATTCGATTGATGTATTGGTCTTATCTGTACAATCAAAAGTGAAAGTGTAATTTAAGCTCTTTTTCGGTGTTATCAGGAGAAGATGCCACAAAACGGTTATCTGTGTTTGTCGACCCCAGAGAGTACTAATTCACATGAACAAAATGTCTTTTTAGTATGGTCAGGTAGTGCAATGTGAAATCTTTTACAAATACCTTCAATTTAAATTCAATTTACTTTACAGTTTCTCACCCGCCGTGCTATACATGCAGAGGTGCCCCAGTGTTTCTTAAACCCCAAGAAGCAGCTGTTATTAAATCACACTTGTCATATTTATATCAGGCATCAGCGTTCCTCCATCCTATTTCCTTGTGCTACTTCCTTGACGTGTGCACTTATAATAGATATTTTAATAGGTCTATTATTTCTTGCCGGCAAATGAGAAACAGAAGGGGTTGAAGGACACTCAGCAGTTTGGAGGACACACACACACACACACACACACACACACACACACACACACACACACACACACACACACACACACACACACACACACACAGACACACACACACAAAACTCCTGGCTCTGTTTTGGCTCAGGGCAGCTATTCTGTTTTCAAACATTTAATTTTAAATGCTAACACTATCTAAAAGTGAGAATAATTTTTTGAGTTTAGTGTCATTCATCATGCTATTCATTCCTATGAGTGTTCTCAGAAACGTGACTTCAACTAATGTGGGTCTGCGATAATATCATGAATCGCTGCTTTATAAAAATGATTTCTAAATGAGCTCTTCAGGACTTCTTTTGAACACCAGGAGACTGGACCGTCTCCATTCCTCCCTCCTCCTCCTGTCCGGGATAAATCCATCATGTGCTTGTGCCACTGATGGTTTTGTCTTTGATGTATTGTTTTGAGCTAAGGCCCCTGCAGTGCATGTGTGTGTGTGTGTGTGTGTGTGTGTGTCTGCATGTGTATGTATAAGCGTCCTTTCCCTTGCAGTGAGTGTGTTACTGGCTACATTAGCTAGCACAGTAGGGAGGTCACTATGAGGCCCCAGGTTTTAAAGATAGGCAAAGCCAAGGCAAGCTATTTAGATTAAAGGACTCCTTAATAGACAAGAGTGCACATCTTTGAACATGAGCAACACTGCAAATCAAACAGACCAAAGCAGTCAATCACAGAGGTCTCCATTGAAGGGGAGACATATCAGTAAAATGTAGCACATTATGACACACTACTGATTCAAAAAAGCATTCTCATATATCTTTATGATGCTAATAATTTTTTTCATTATTATTAGTAGTAGTAGTAACACTTGTTATTACTTGCACTATTGTATGTTCATACTTACAGACTATAGAATAATCCATTTGCACACTGGAATATTTTTCTATGCACTTTTTATTGTCCATTGCACTAGTGTAAATTATGTTCATAGTTTCTGCTTATAGTGTGCATACACTTATTACACAATCCATCTGTATAGTATATTCATAGTACACCTATCTGTAAATCATGCTGATAGTATTTAAAAATCTGTAAATTATGTCCATAGTACTGCTTTATCTGTATATTTACTGTACATTTGTAACGTATTGTAGCCACTGTATATCCTGTACTTACTACTTATTGAACTTCTGGTTAGATGCTAACTGCATTTTGTTGCCTTGTACCTTACATGCGCAATGACAATCTAATCTAATCTAATCTAATCTAATCTAATCTAATCTAATCTAATCTAATCTAATCTAATATTAGAGTCAAATTAGGAGTCATATCAAATTATAATTGCTATTATTGTTGTTGTTCTTGTTGTAAATAAATAACTATATATTAAATTAATCCATCTATCATCATCATTAATATAATAAATATTTAACAAATAATAAAAAAGAAAAAAAATCTTATTAGTATTAACATTAATATGATAAATATTTAATAATGATAAAGATAAATAAAATTGTATTCTTCTTGTTACAATTTATATTAATATCATCATCATCATCATCATCATCAATAATATGACACAGTAAATATAAACTAATAATAATAATAATAATAATAATAATCTTTAATCATGAGTACAGTAACACCACAAATCAGAAAAATAACTTTGTTTTTAGAGGCTCAGACATATCAAGTAAAGTTTAGCATACTCTGTGGCTCTGCTGATTAAAAACTGATTCTCGATTGGCAGAAAACTGTTCTACTTAAAGAGCCAAATCTGATGGAAGAATCATAGAAAGTAAAACCAATGCACTCTACTGCCCGATAGAAGATATCTGAAATTCCCTGCCAACCCAATCTGATTAACAACTACAGCAGGAAGGTAAAGCCCAACGAACCCAATTTGATCAGAGTGTCCAAGCAATAGAACCGAGGGCATTGCCTGCCACTCAGATTATTCAGGTTTCATCAAGCCAAGAAAAGCAACTCAACCACACTAAGTGCAAATCTGATTAGCTACAGTAGGTATGAAGAACATTAGAGGAGCCAAAGAAAATATCAGCCTTATCAACAGTTTCATCATAATCAGCACTGGACGAGGCCCGATGCCCAGAAAAAAGTTTCCCAGTCTCTTAAAACGTATTCACAATATGCTACAGGGCTGGAAAATGGAAAGTGCCATTTGGGAAAATTTAATGGGCTATAAAAGTAGGAGCCAACTTCCTGGACACACTGTACAGTTTTCCAGTAAAGCAATCGATCACAACGTGTCAAGTTGTAGAACATTTACTGAGAGTTTAAAGTTTGTCAGAAAAAGCACATTTCAAAGAATTGAATGTCTACTTTGAGCTGATGTCTACCCTGTTAATATACACAGAAGATCCCTCAAAGAACCAGGGGCCAGGGAAAAAAATTAGTAAAAAAAGGCAAAAAAAGGTGGAAGATGCTCTTACAGTATTTTACTCAACAGCACACCACTGTGGTACTTCACAGTTTGTGCATTGTTTTAATGTGTTTTATGATCAGTAGTGATGAGCCTAGTTTTAATGTGCACGATTGTAAATGAGATTTGAAAGCTACAGCGCAGGTGATTTTCCACGCATGATAACTTACACTTCTTTACAAATATTGGAGATTTATGGCCTATTGGATGAATGGCACCTTGTTGTGTCTCTCCAACACCTTCACCCTCTCTGTTCCTCTCTGGCGTAATGCGCTGCCAACCTCCACCCGAACTGCCGAGAACAATACATCTTTCAAAAAGCAGTTGAAGACACATCTCTTCTACAAGCACTTAACCATCCCACTCTCTTAAACCACTCACACCCACACATACACAAATCTTCTCTGGATTTCTCTAGCTTGCTTCATTATCTATCTAATAAACCTGTCATTATGTATTACGACTATTGTTGACTTTTGACGAGGTGCTATGTTCTGATGTTGTAAGTAAATGTAAATATATTATGGGGCTTTTTTCTTGGTTGTTTTGTTGTTGTTTTGAGCTTGACAATGAGAATAACCAATTTTCCACAAAAAAAAAATCACAGTTTTTATGTATGGAAAAGAGCTGCTAGGACATTCTATAAAATAACTCATTTTGTGTTCTATAGAAGACAAAAAAATCATAGGTTGAGTAAAAGATGACAGAATTTCCATATTTGGATATCTCTTTAATCCAAGTGATAGCATACCTTAAATGCTTACAAACGTTTCTCGTGTGTGTGTGTGTGTGCGTGTGTGTGTGTGTTCTATGACCATGTGTAAGTTTGTCTTTAGATGAGACCCTCCTCCTCAGATTCCTCTGTAATTCTGAGATGATCTTTGTATTGATCTCAGAAGGCTCATACGGTGAGCTCTCACAGCCTTTGATAACTATAATAGCACCATTAGCTGCTTCTGAACATACACTTGTGTATCATAAACCTCCAAACATGTTCCTTCATGTTGTTTTATCACACTCTCAAAGCTCATCCGTTAATGTCTCTGTGTGCGAGTGTGACTACTGATTTAAAAGCGAAGCGAGCAGACATTAAAGGTGGCATTCATAAACTGCTCTGTTTTTTGAATGTGCGGCTGTGTGCTGTGGAGCAGCATTGACTATTATAACACAACCTAGTAATGTGTCACATTAGTGCTTAAATTACCACCTTTATCCATACTTCACTCAGAGGCTGGCGGCTAATCAAGTTAAAATTGAAGACCACCTCTATTAAGTGTAGTTAATACATATTGGAAATTCAGAGATGTGAGCCTGTGGGCTGGCCAGGTGATTAGCTGATGTTTGTGATTGTATCAGCTCTAGAATTAAAGTCTTTCTCCATTTAATGGTAGTAATGCCTACTGGAGATGCTTTTGAAACAGTGGCATGCATGTACAATTTATAAGAAGGTATTTAAACTATAAAATGGTTTATATGTTTTCTAGCGGCAATGGAGTCAAGATCAGGATCATTACTAGAGCACCTAAAATCCAGATCCAGAACAAGACATAATCCCAAAACCAGCCTGTCCATTTTATTGAACTAAAATATACTGTCAAATGTTTGTCAGTTAAAACCCACTGGAAATCCTCATAGTGTATGATGAAAAATTCTAAATAGTTTAACATCACATTATAAAATCGTACTGTAAAATGTAAAATTATGGGTTTGGTAGAATAAAATGTATAAATAATTTACAGTTTAAATATATATAATGCTCAACATGAAAGTACATATAATTTGACATTAAATTACTGTTTAATATTTTGTGACATCTTGTTGCAAAAATATGCAAATAGTATTTTTTTCTTCTTCTAATGTTATCAGTTATGTGCATTGGCAATTTTAGTTTTCAATTTATGTAATTTAGTTGAGTTTTTATTTTATTTTATTATTATTAGTAACCTCTGCCATATTTTAACTATTCATTTAATGAATATATTTTTCTTATTTAAGTAAATAAAGTAATTGTCTTCTTTTTTATGCTGGAAATAGGCTGCAGAGCCAGTCCAAGACACATAATAATGATCAAATCTGCATTAAAACTAACTCCAACTCTGGTATCTAGCTCTTCCACTGAGATCTTTTTGAGCAGTTAACCATCTTGTTCAATCTCGTTTAAGCTAGTAGACCATCTTGGGCCACCTTAAAACAGTATGACCTGGCTTTTCCAGCTAGGAAAGCAAACACATTTCAGTTTCGCCAGTCTATTTTCACCGAAACGTGCTATCAGAAATATCCACCCCTGAAGACAAGACACCTGTTTTCTCCGGTTACACGAATGTTTTCCAACAGGGTGAGACTGAAAAGATACAAATGCTTCCCGTTCTGTTCGGCTTCACCAAACTGTTTACACTCAAAGGTGAAATGTGCTATAAAAGCCAGATGCCACTGAAGACAAGACACCTGTTTTCTCACGTCACAGGAAAATGACTTCACTGAGCAGAGTTTAGAGTGAATCTCATGTAAGACTATGTGCCAGGTATATGTGTAGAGGTGATCGAGAGTGTTGGGTGTGCAAATGCCATTGTGCTGTATTAGATTCTCTCTCTCTTCTGGCTGAAGTCTTCTAGATGCTGAACACCACTGATATGGATCAATGCTTTAGTATTCAGCCTGTAAAAGCTCTGCTCAGCATGCCATCACTGAAAGAGATGGGGAGAGAGAGAAAGCAATAGGAAAAGGACAGAGAGATGGAGAACAGACAGAACAGGGACAACACGAGCAAGAAAATGAGAAACATGGAGAATATGAGCCAATAAAGGGAACAATCAAAATGACCTAAACTCAAAAATTGTGAATTAAGACTCAATTTGTGAATGTGTGCTGCTTGAATTGGTGATATAATGATGGCTTTTGTAATTACGGAACAGATCTATGCTCATCCCTGCACACATTCGGATTTGTGTTTTATTTATTATTGTAAAGAAGTTAAGCAAACTTATACACTGCATTATTGTGCATTACAGTCTCTCTCCCTGTTTTTCTTTTAGGTGATACGCTATCAGACTCTCATTGCTAAATATTCTCTAATTTTTGTTCTTTTTGTTATTTTAACTAGTCTTTCTTAAACCAGTTCAGTGTGTGCTCCTCAGATTAAACCGGCTAAATAAGGCTAAACGTTTTCCTGTCTTATCACTCATTACCCCTTAAGGGTGTGTGTATGTGTGTGTTCTTGTGCGGTTTACTTTTATGCTCCAAACCAACGCCCTTTAATTCAAAGGAGAATGAGGGATGGAGAAAATACATGATTATGTCATTTTGGCCTGCTGGTGGCACTGTTGCTTCATTTTAGACTGCAGCCCAACATAATGACACACACACACACACACACACCGAATGGACAGTCTTTTACAAGAGTGGTGTCAGCCCAAGCCATTGCAGCTGCCGCTGGAATGAAAGCAGTGAGGGCCCAGAGCCACGCTGAATTCATCTGATTACCTCTCCTCTTGCCAGATCTCCTTCACTCTTTCACACATTCTTTCTGTTTTTATTTGATTACAGTCCTTTAGTCTGTCTGTCTTTGGCATTGGTTGTAAAAGAACTGCTGTTGCTAACAATTTCACTTCTATGTTTACCACACTGTTAAAAATTATAGTGTGATATTACAATATATTCCAGGTTAATAATTGCATCACGTTCACAGTAATCTAACTGCATTACACAAACAGCATCATACTGTGTTTCTACAGTGCATATGTACTATGAAGGCACCCAGCATGCAATGCAGCATTGATAGATCAGGATGTAGAGTTATTTAATTCATGGTTGGTTTTATTAGTGCTACTGGACTTGTTTTTGATACACTTTTATCAGTTTGTGTTGTTCATTTTGTAATGTTGGTTTGTGTTGTAAGTGTTGTTTTTACACATCTTTCAAAATCATATCTCAGCAATTGCTTCACTGTTGTGAAAGATCCATCCACAAACAGTCACGGATATGAATAAGTTATTGATTCATCTCCATGCTTAAATCTTCAATGTCCATGCTAAGAATAGTTTGACTATCTTAAATTCAGGCAATTAACTTTTTTCATATTCTAGCTTGTCGTCATTTTAACAAATGTTTTCATTTGTCACACCTCTGACATGACTAGATCACTAATTTGAATATGCATATGCAAGGTCAAAGAGCCCAAACAAATAGGATCACCAAATACCATTATGCTGACTTCAAAATAATTACAGTAGGGAATAACTAAATTTCTCATTGTGGCACAGTTAAAGGCGAATTTAAAATTGTAATTCAAATGACTGTAAACTACTGTTATTTAGCATCATTCTGCTGTTCATATGTGTGTATATGTGTGAATATCTCAGTTTGTTTTACGAAGATTAAATGAATGGATGATTTTAAAGAAATACGGATATGGATAAACTATCTTTTTAAGACTTGATTTGTAAGACTTGCACTAATCGCATAGATATTATTGGTCCTATTTCTATAATTACATATAACAAAATTTAGAGTTTAAGAATCGGTTCCCTTTTAAAGTCATGAGTTTGAAAAGAGACTGTACTGGAAGAGATTCTTGCATTTTATTGTACAACTTAAATTTTGAACCTGCTATATTGTTTTAAATTATTATTATTTTTAAATTTTTAAATTTTATATATATATATATATATATATATACACACACACACACACACACACACACATGCAAACACGTGTGTATTTGTGTATATTATACATAAAACAATGTATGTAAAATATAATAGCATGTGATATCACATAAGAACTTGGGAAACCAAAAGTTTTTCACAAATAAAATCACAAATAATCAGACTTCGGTAATGTAACTTAATTACAGATTTTCACCATAGCATTTCTATAATTTTTTATTAGTAAAAAAACAAAACAAAAAAAACAAACAAACAAAAAAATATCTGCTTGATTTAATTGCATTTCCAATTCTGAATCTTGTTTCCTACTTCAATGTAAAGAAAAAAAAAAAAAAAAACCTAACACCAACTCTATTCAGTTCTAAAAGCTGCACAACCCTGATACACACAGGATATTGAGACCCCTATGTATTTGTTAGCAGTAGTTTATGGGGGGCCATACAAGCCATAATTCATTCTGGCACTTTCACACACATACATTCTCCATTCACATACATACATTTCTACTCTCACACACATATATTCTCCTTTCACATACATACATTTCTACTCTCACACACATATATTCTCCTTTCACATACATACATTTCTACTCTCACACACATATATTCTCCTTTCACATACATACATTTTACTATCACACACATACACTCTCCTTACACATACATACATTTCTACTCTCACACACTTACATTCTCCTTTCAAATACATATATTCTTGTTTACACACATAAATTCTCCTTACACATACATATTTTTTTTTTTGCTTTCACACACATGCATTCTCCTTTTACATATATATATATATATTTCTACCTTTTTTGGTATCCATTACTTCCTGTATAAGCAGGAAGTCACTCTCAGACCAGGAAATACATGAGTAAGACCTGCTCAGACCTCACAATTTAACAGTTATGCTATTTTCTTTTAAAGTCATCCTGTTTTCTTTTCAAGTACATATTTTAAGTTTTTATTTTTAACAAATCATAATGTAACCTACGTGTTCTACAGATCTGTGTACAAGTTCTAAGACACTGATTTTGATCGTATTAACAGGGCTTAACGCTAAAGACATTTTTTACTGGTCCAGTTCGGCCAGTGGTTTAATTTTTTCTTTACTTGCCCTGGCAAATTTTTTACAGGACTTGCCACAATCAATCAATCAATCAATAAGACTAATTGTTTTTATTGTTGACTGTAACATTGTATTGTAATAAATAATAACCACTTTGCACAAATAGGTACAATAGTTCAAAGATTAAACTGAAATAAACCATGCTTTTTCAGGTCTTTCAGGTAATCCTAACTATTCCAGTTAAGGATGCACTGATCAGGATTTTATTTATTTTACAATCAATTGAGCCGATTCCCATTCTCGTTGCCAATTTATTTAGTTCTTTTTTTTTTTTTTTACATTTATTAAATGTTTATTTTGCTCTGTTACTGGCCAAACTAACCTTGAGCAAACAAACAAACAAAAGATATATGCAACATGAAGCAAGTGCACAAAACAAAAACATCAGATTGGCTGAATAAATTTTTCATTATTATTATTAGTTTTATTTCCTTAATTATATGTGTGTCTGCACTATGTTTGTAATTTCTGTACTGGAAGCTCCTGATGAAATTTCTTCTGTGTGTAAACACTTGGCAATAAAGCTCTTTCTGATTCTGATGAAAATGCTAATTCAATCTCTGACAACAGGTGGCGCTTATAGATCACTATTCTAGCACTGAGTTATTGCTGCACGCAGAGCTGCAATTGAAAAAAATAATTAAATAAGTAAATGAAAATCTAAAAATAAATAAACCGCAATGAGTCTTGAGTTATTTAAATAATATAAAGATATCGCTTTCCCTAACTTGCAACCTCCCACTTTATTCACTTCCTAAATTAAATGAAAAAAAAAAAACACCTTGGACGCTTATAATACATCTATCTGGCAACACGACTGAGGCTGAGCTCGCGTCCTCAATCACAACTCGCTCAAAGGACGAGGCCATGTAACCTTTTCACAATAATAATATTTATTTATTTTTTAAAACCCAGATAGCTTGCTGAAATACATCTGCGGCTTCCTCATCTACCTCAGTCATGCTGATCAAGACCTGTCACGGTGAGCCTGATCGCGCCTAACCTGCCTTCCGTTTCAACTAAACACCTTCCGTTTCCACTATACTCCTTCCGTTTCAACTAAACGCCTTCCGTTTCCACTATACTCTCTCTCGCACATACATACATTCTTCTCTTACATACATCTATATATGTATGTGTGTATATGTATGTGAAAGGAGAATGTATGTGTGTGAGAATAGAAATATATGTATAAGGAGGATATGAGTTTGAAAGCAAAAATATATGTATTTGTAAGGAGAATGTATGTGTGCATGAAAGCAAAAATATATGCATATGAAAGGAGAATGGAAGTGTGTGTAAGAGTAGAAATGTATGCATGTGTAAGAAGAATGAAAGTGTGTGAAAGAAAAAATATATGTATCTGAAAGGAGAATGTAAGTGTGTGAAAGCAAGAATATACGTATGTGAAAGGAGAATGTAAGCGTGTAAGAGTGCCAGAATGAATTAAGTCTTGCACGGCCCCTCATAGTAGTTAGTGTGTGTGTTCAAGACAGAACACATATTTGTATGTTAATTTGTGTTGAGTGTGTGTGTGTGACATGCGAATTGTGTTCATTTGTATGTGTGTTTCTCATGCCAGCAGCAAATCATCCTTCCTACTCTCTGCTTCCTCTCCTCCTCCCGGATGCCCCTAGTCTCGTCCTCCTCCTCCTTCTCCTTCTCTTATTTTTTCTTTCCTTTCCTCCTGTTCCTCCTCTTCTGTTCTTTCCCCAAAGCCCAACAGCTGTTGGACACATGCCCCCTCTTCACCCATACACCTGTCCATCTATTTATTATCTGTATCTCTTTCTCCCTCTTCCTGCCTGAGCCACTGGAAATGAATGCACTGATATGAAAAGGTTTGGCCACCCTAATAAGCTGTTATCTTTTGCAAGAATTCTCTGCTCTAGCATTGTGGAGCCCTCGGCGTGTTTACCATCAGACTAATGGCCACATGACAATGCTCAGATGGACCTAGGATATGATCAGTCATGATAAGGAACATTATTTTCGGACATGCAAATAACATCTTGTTACCACCATTATATTCCTATTATTTGTTGGCTGCAGCTGTTATGACACAGACAAGAGCATTTTTGATCATTTTTCTCTCATTAATGACAAACGGTACAACCTATTTTGCTAAATTATGATTTTTTATCTGCACATAACCCCCTTTTCTATATATATATATCAGGATGTGATTATGACATTGTATAAAATAGCGAGTTCTGAATTGAGAGGTTTTATTTTAAACGGTCATTATTGCATTTCAATGTCTTACCATCTGTTGTTTGACGCTTTAGTTGCCATCATGAATGATGCAAATGTGATGCCATTTCTACTGTAAAACATGTCATGTGTCATAACTTGAGTGCCATTAGCCAAAAAGAACATCTCCAAAAAAGATGTTTTCTAAGAGGCATCATATCATATCAACATCTTCTGGTGTTTAGCATCATCTGGCATAGATGAAGATAGAATAGCTATAGAAATGAAAATGCTCTCTCCGAGTTGATCCTCCAGTTTGAATTAATGTTTATATCGAAGAGTACTTATATTAGCTTCACTGAACATTCATACAGAATGTGTCATAGCTACATTAAAGGGATCATTCACCCAAAATTGAAAATTCTATCATCATTAACTCACCCTCATTCTGTTCCAAAACTGTATGAGTTGCTTTCTTATGTTGAACATAAAAGAAGATATTTTGAACATTGCTGGTAATCAAACAGATGGTGGTTCCCAGTGACTTCCACATGAGGGTGAGTAAATGATGACAGAATTTTCAATTTTGGGTGAACTTTCCCTATTTATAGATGTTCATATAACTCTCTGCAAGTGAAATCACATGCTCTTCAGAGCAGAAGGGTTGTTTGCAATGGATAAAATAACCGTTTGAAATATATCTAATTGGCTATCAAAATGTTGATCTTTGGTCAGCTGTACAAATTAGAAAGACTTGAGCTTGAGGTGCCTGACAAGCTGTTGGGGTTCAGGTCAGGTTTGGGCCATGTTTTCCTGAATAATTCTGAATTTCTTTTCACTAGGGTGTTAAGAACTTGCATGATCTTTTATACAAGCAGCAGAAGGTGCTAGGTGGCCAAAGATGGTCTTAACAGTCAGTCTGTAGTGCTTGGTTTGATGAAGGATTGAATGTAATATAGTGTCAGGCCATTGGCAGCTGTGTCAAACAGAAATTGAATTCTAGCAGATGCTAGAGAAGAAGCTTGTGCAGAAGTGTACGCTCTTGCTTGCTTTGACGATTTCTCCCTCCTCTCTCTTTCTCTGTGAAAGGGCAAGTTGGATCTCTTTGTGCTGATAAATCTCAGTGTTATGAATATGTTGTCATTACGTGTCCTTTTCATCGCTTGGTGTCACACTCATATGAGTACATCATCAGGGACTCTGGTGACCTTTCCTGCATCTGTTCTGATATCTAATACAGTACTGATGGCTTGCTTTTTTCACCTTATCTTCCAGTACATCCTGCAAACAAGGAAACATGAGCTCATTAAAGAAATATAGTGTGGTGTTTTGCAATCAGGTGGAGATGCTCTGGAGGTAAGCCTGTCTCAGTCTCTCTCCTCTTTTATTTTTAGATTCAAGTTTTACTTCTGACAGTTAGGTGTGATTATAAATGCAGTACATATTTAGAGAAGTTTGATATTATTAAATATAAATGTGTGAAAGATTTCCTGCCATACCTCCATAATGACATATACAAATAAAATAGGTGGAAAAAGTTTTCTGTGTGTGAACATGACATGCAAAACAACTAATTATATGTGTGTTAAACATAAGTATTAAAGTGCAGTAAGTGTTTTTATGAAATCATAATGCTGTAGACTGAGCTTAATTTACAACCTGAAATATTATTTTTCGTGTATGCAATTTATAACATCACTGATCACTTATAAACATCACTTATATACATCAATGATTCTCAGCCTTTTTGGTCCCAGGGCCTCCACTGTCCACAACAAGGTCTGTAATTTTTCCAGTCGTTTGTAATTTTTGGGAATGTTTTTCCCTCCACAAAAATATTTTAGATTTTAACTATTAAAAACCACTAAATAATACAAATATTTCATTATTTATATGACT
Organism: Carassius carassius; assembly: GCF_963082965.1. Lineage (NCBI taxonomy): Eukaryota > Metazoa > Chordata > Actinopteri > Cypriniformes > Cyprinidae > Carassius > Carassius carassius. The sequence goes on from NC_081760.1 coordinate 5,932,724, forward strand.
TTCCCAGGTCAAGAAATCACACTTTTGAAATTAGGCTTCCTCATATATCCAGGTTTTTTCAAGACCTGGTTCTACAAAGAAAGCTAAAAATAAATAAATAAACAAATAAATAAATAAATCAAAATTAAATCAAACAAGTGATAAAATGTCACAATAATCCACACAACTGTAGTCCATCAAGTGAAGCAAAAAGCCATGTGTATGTAATAAAAAAAAGAAAAGAAGAAAGAAAAAAAAACACCATTAAGGTCTTTTAACTTCAAACCATTCAAAATATGAGTCATCCATCTATAATAACTCTTCATCCAGTGAAAATGTCTCCTGTTGTCTTCTAACATCAAAATCCACCAACATATTTGTTTAGAACATTTTTGGTCTGTTTTCACTTATACACAGTGATTCATCTGTGCATATTTATCTCCTGATTCAAAAGAGACAACTTTTTTTTACTAAAGAAAGCGACATCAAAGATGGAGGACGGTGTGAAGTTAATAATGTCTTGATTTTTTAAATGTATTTATTTTTATTATTATTATTATTCCAATCAATTTTTGCTTCACAATATGTTAACTAATGGACTGGAGTTGTGATGTGGATTACTGTGATGTTTTTATCAGCTGTTTGGACTCTCTGACGGCACCCATTCACTGCAGAGGATCCATTTGAGAGCAAGTGATGTCAAACTTCTCCAAATCTGTTCTGATGAATAAACAGATTCATCTGCATCTTGAAAGGCTTGCAGATAAGTACATTTTCAACAAATTTTCATTTTTGTGTGATCTATTACTCTAATGCTTGTTTTGTCTTATTTCAAAACATTTCAGTTTCTCTGTGATGTTTGCTGGGGACCTCTGGTTTAGAACCATTGCTCTAGATAAACTATTTGACCTAACTATGAGTGACCTCAACTGACCCATCTCTACTTACAGTATGAGTGAGAATGGCCACATGTATGTGAATGTGTGTGTGTGTGTGTGTGTGTTTGGATTCCCGATGTGGGGTAATGGGCTGATAAATAAATGAGCGCTGCCGTGCTGTGTTAGGAAGACGGTAATCACACAGATCTGACAGTCTGGAACAGCCTGAGGGGAAACGCCTGGAGACACACACACGCACACATACATACACACTCATTAACATGCACACCTCATAACATAAACCAATAACAGATGAACACCAGCTCTGACTTTAAAAAATCACATACAACTGCTTTATAATTTTCAGAGCACACAGCATACTCATATGTTTTTGTCTACAGCCCCCCTACTGCTTCCAGAGCCCACAGTCAAATTTTACATTTATGTATTATGTTGAAAAATAGGAAATAAACCAACTTTATTTCTGTGGTTAAAACTTCTTATAAACTAAAATAAAGTGTATGCCGTCTGCGAACCCTTAAACATCAGACAGCAGCTAGCAATTTAAATACAAATTCACACAAATGGGATTTGAATTTTTATTTTTAAGGGAGAGGAGAAGAAAAGAGAATGAGACAAAAAGAGGGTGTACATTTTCCCTTCTTTAATAAGAAGGCTGAAGGTGATGGACCCACTGGGTTCTGTTCAGTGTTCATACCAGTAAAATGATGGGAGCTTTAAGGTTCATTCCCAAAAGCACAAGATACTTTAAATAAACTCATAACACTGTCGGTGAGAGGCGTCGGTCCATGTGACATCATGTGCTAGCAATGTAGCTTTGTCGAGGTTAGGTTAAAGCTTTGTTGATTAAAATTAAAGTTTTGCTAAGGCATGTCATGTTATTTGCTTGCTGTTTACACCGTGGTTTTGCATCATTCAGAAATTAATTAACAATGACTTTTAAATTTCATTTCAGTTTTTGAATTTGAACTGAGACATCATTGAAATTTGGATTAAAGCAAGTAGAATTAAAGTGGATTCAAAATTTATCCAGTGCAGCTGCTGACAAAAATATCCTAAACCACCTAAAATAATTAGTTGGTCTTAACTGGTCTCCCAACACTGTCCAATTGGTCTGATTTGCTGGTCTTAGAGTGCATTTGAGCACTTGACCTTGTGTCTTCTAAAAACCAGCATGGCCAGTTTGAGAGAGCAAGTAGACCTTCTCAGGCTGGTTTAAGATGTGTATTTTAGCTGTGTACAGTCTCTTAGTTTCTCATATTTAAAAACTGTTGTGGCAGTTTGGTTTGTATTATTTCCAATTTTCCCACTGAATAAGTTAAAAACAGCCAAATACTCCACGTCTTGGGTTGCAGGAAATATTTATTTTGAAAAGATGGTGGTACAGAAATAATGTACCATCCATGCACCTTTAGCATAATATTTTCAAAGTACAGTGTTTGGGGAAGCGCTAATTCTAATCTCACATACTATTTATGACAGATAATATGCAAATTGGGATGTAGCCTGACAGCACAAGCATATCTATTTTTTTCTCTCTCTCTCTCTCTCCATTATTTCAAAGTCCTGGTCTTGATGAATTAAGACAGCAATAGCTTCACTAACATGTTGAGCAGAATATTGTCTTTCTTTTTGTTTATGTTGAGGAACTAACCATGCAGTCATATCCTCCGGCTGACCTACACAAGGGAAATGGCACACTGCCAGCATATTGTGTTTTTATTTACTCTCTCTTTCCATCTTTCCAGCTGTCTGTCTATTTTTCCAGTGAATGTTAAGACGTCGGATGCAAGGATGGATGGATAGATAAGACCATTGGGTGTGTCAGAGTGAGGGATGAATGGAGGAATGGATGCTGATGGAACTGATGAGAAATTTAGATGGAGGTATGAAGGGATGATTGTTAGATGCGTGCTGAGTGAAATTCCTAGTTGGTCACTTTGGTTAACTAGTTAACTAGTCTTATAAAAAGTGATTAGTGATTAGTTAATTAGATATACAGGTGCATCTCAATAAATTAGAATGTCATGTAAAAGTTCATTTATTTCAGTAAATCTACTCATATAGTGAAACTCGCGTATTAAATAAATGCAATGCGCACAGACTGAAGACTTTGGTTCTTTTAATTGTGATGATTTTGGCTCACATTAAAAAACAAACAAACAAACAAGCAAAACAACAACAATTCATTATCTGAACAAATTAGAATACTTCATAAGACCAATTAAAATATATATATTTTTAGTGAATTGTTGGCCTTCTGGAAAGTTTTTTTATTTATGTTTTATTTACTGTACATGTACTCAATATTGGGTAGGGGCTCCTTTTGCTTTAATTACTGACTCAATTCAGCGTGGCATGGAGGTGATCAGTTTGTGACACTGCTGATGTGGTATGTAAGCCCAGGTTTCTTTTACAGTGGCCTTCAGCTCATCTGCATTTTTAGTCTCTTGTTTCTCATCTTCCTCTTGAAAATAGCCCATAGATTCTCTATGGGGTTCAAGTCTGGTGAGTTTGCTGGCCAGTCAAGCACACCAACACCATGGTCATTTAACTAACTTTTGGTGCTTTTGGCAGTATGGGCAGGTGCCAAATCCTGCTGGAAAATGAAATCAGCATCTTCAAAAAGCTGGTCAGCAGAAGGAATCATGAGGTGCTACAAAATTTATTGGTAAATGGGTGCAGTGACTTTGGATTTAAAAAAAAAAAACAATAGATCTGTGACGATCGCGACCAGTGAAACACAGGGAGAGAGAGAGATACAATTGGAGGTATTTATTGAGGGGTAATCCAAATCATTGTCAACACAAGCCAAGGTCAAAACCAAGAGGGCAGTCCAAAACAAACAAACAAAGGAAGGGACAGGAAAGGGAACGGGAAGACGAGGAATCTCGGAGGACGAGAAGACACTGAAGAAGCTCGGAGGACGAGAAGACTGAGAACTCGAAAGGTAAGGACTCCATACAAACAACAGGGAAAGACTGGTATTTATAGGGAGGCTAATGACAATAAAGTGACTGCACCTGGTGCAATTAACAGGAGTGCAATTACTGTGAAGACAGGACCAGACTAGAGGAATTCTAGTGCCTACGGTGAAGTGCCTAAGGGGAAGTGAGCCCACTAGTGGACACCCAGAGACACAGAGACTAGACAGCGTGACAAGATCAAGACCAGCAGATGACATTGCAACCCAAGTCATCACAGACTGTGGAAACTTAACACTGGACTTCAAGCAACTTGGGCTATGAGCTTCTCCACCCTTCCTCCAAACTCTAGGACCTTGGTTTCCTAATGAAATACAAAATATGCTCTCATTTGAAAAGAGGACCACTGGGCAACAGTCCAGTTCTTCTTCTCCTTAGACCAAGTAAGATGCCTCTGACGTTGTCTGTGGTTCAGCAAATTCCTTGACACGTCTGTGTGTGGCAGAGGTGGGTAGTAACGAGTTACATTTACTTTGTTACATTTACTTGAGTAATTTTTTTGGGGTAACGAATACTTTTCGGAGTACATTTAAAGATGGGTACTTTATACTCTTACTTGAGTAAATTTTGGGGGGAAAATCTGTACTTTTACTTCGTTACTGTGGGCGACGCTCCTCTCGTTACTTTATCTTAATGCTATAATGCTTCAGTTTATTCCAAACGCGCCGTCTACTTTTCTCTGGGCAATGAGCGATGCCCGTTCGCGAATGATTCATTCTTTTGAGTCAATTCTGTTCAAAGGCTTGATCAAACCAATTGGCAAACGAGTGAATTGGTTCATGAATCAGTTTGAATGAGTCGTTCAGTTCCCTGCCGCACGCGCTGAGCGTCTAAAGTGGTTCACTCGGAGTTGTAACGTTTAAGAACAGAAAGAGCGTTGAAAACGTGGCTGGAACTGTACTGAATTGAAATCTGCAAAGGTTATTATTTGCTAGCGATGGAGATCCTTATTAGATGAACACCGCGTGTGCTGTCTACTGTTTAACAGGTAATAACTTGGGCTACATTCGATTACAGTACACGATACCACTGTGACATTAGTTTGTTGTACGTGTGTGGCTTATAACAGAGGGGAGTCAAGTTGAATGCAGCTTCCAAAAGACAAAAAATAGCCGATTAAGATTTTATTAATTTTAATACAATCACACTGGTGCAAGTACGTTCTGCGAGTCATATTATCAGCTGCTAAATTCAGATCTGTGATTGCTTGCTGGCGCTTAGCCAGAGATAGATGCGTTTATACAGCGCTGCGCATTATAACAAATCACACATGATTCTTTTGAGCTTATTAAAGCATTGGCCAATCAGAGGCGTTCAGATGAGTCATCGCTAAAATGCCGGTGCTTCCTTCACTCGCTCACTGACTGAATACCTCTTTCTGGTGAATTCTCTCGCAGGAACAACAAAGTGCAGATGTGTGTATGAATCTTTAATTAAGATATTGATTTCACAGTGTTAACAGTTTCAGTGATTTTAATGGGAGTTTCTGAGAGTGATTGAAATCTAGACTGTCAGTGAAAATTATCTTTAATAATGTAAATGTTATTTGCTCTCTTTCTGAACAATGAAAGATTAGTAGCAATATTTATATCACATTAACTTTCAATGTTAAATTCACATTTAATATAAAGTCAGTCGTATTAAAAATATGTTATGGCATGACACCTATATCTGTTACTTAAGTAAACAGACAGGGTTTTATAATAAATTACATAAATTGGAGTAAAGGCTGATGAAATATATACATTTATACACGCACACATACATTACATACATTTTATCTATATATCTAAATAAAAATAGGCTCAGTATATATGACCCAAAGTAACTAGTAACTAACTACTTGAGTAGATTTTTTATCCGATACTCTTTTACTCTTACTCAAGTAACTATTCAAGACTAGTACTTTTACTTTTACTTGAGTAAATATTTCTAGAAGTACTTTTACTTTTACTTGAGTACAGTTTTTGGGTACTCTACCCACCTCTGGGTGTGGTGACTCTTTATGCCTTGACCCCAGCCTCAGTCCATTCCTTGTGAAGTTCACACAAATTCTTGAGTCAGTTTAGCTTTACAATCCTCATTAGGCTTTCAGATGATTGTGCATCTTTTTCTTCCACACTTTTTCCTTCCACTCAATTTTCCATTAACATCCTTGGACACAGCACTCTGTGAACAGCCAGCTTCTTTGGCAATGAATGTTTGTGGCTTACCCTCCTTGTGAAAAGTGTCAATGATTGCCTTCTGGACAAGATCAGCAGTCAGATCAGCAGTCTTCCCCATGATCGTGTAGCCTATTGAACCAAACTGAGAGACCATTTTGAAGGCTCAGGAAACCTTTGCAGGTGTTTTGAGTTGATTAGCTGATTGGCATGTCACCATATTCTAATTTGTTGAGATAGTGAATTGGTGGGTTTTTGTTAAATGTGACTATGGTGTTAGATGGTGTTTTATATGACAAATATAATGTCCTTTTCATAAGACATTCAAATTCTCATTACACAATTAGCGATCAGACGTTGCACGCCATGCATCATGAAAAGGTGAAATTGACAATAAATTCATAATGCATAGAGGATTGTGCTGTGGTCTCAGTAAGATTACACAGACATTTTTTCTGTCCCCATTGCTCCTTCACTCTCAAAAATAAAGTCTTCAATTATAGGCAAAATGGTTTTACTGCCTAAAACTTGAGAAAAGTACAGTTTATTCTGTAGTTCTTTCAAAAAGCATCATACTTTTAAGCAGTGATTACCTGCTGTTTTCACTTTCACTTTAGGACCCAGGTTTAACTTTGGGTATTAAGAAGCAACCCAGCACAGTGCCAAACTTGTTTATTGTAAGAGAACACAAAGCGGAAAAAAAGTCCTTTAAAGTGTGTTCGTTTTATGGTTTTCGAGGATGAGGTCACACAACCTGACAGATAAAAATACATAAAGTTTTTGTGGTTGATTGATCGGATACATGTATTGTTATTTACCCATAAACCCAATCAGAATACCTATTTTTGGGTCGCAGATATATTACAACCCAGGGAAAAAGGTGCTTGTCTAAAGGAGCCTAAATAATTAAGTATAAGTTTAATTGATTTGAAGTATCATAATCCAAAGAGTGTCCATTCACTGGAGTGTATGTGTGTGTGTGTGCGTGTGGGCATGTTTTTGTGACATACTGTATCAGGACACAACTCTGTATAATGACATGGGTATGACACAGGTATTACAAGGAGAGGGTGACTTATGAGGACATAACCCATGTCCCCATTTTTCAAAACGCTTATAACCCATACAGAATGAGTTTTTTTTTTTTTTTTGGGAAAGTCAAAATCCACAAAGTTTCCTGTGAGGGTTAGGGTTAGGTGCAGGGTTGGTGTAGGGCCATAGAATATACAGTTTGACAAGTATAAAAACCATTACACCTATAGGATGTCCCCACTTTTCACAAAAACAAACGTGTGTGTGTGTGTGTGTGTGTTTAAAGCACTAAAGGTTTGTAGTGTCCATCACATTAGCATCACCTAATGTCCTTAAATGTTTATTATTATTATTCATATTAGAAAACCCATGCACATTTATTAGAAACTAAATAATGTGCATTTGAAAGCCCAGGATATTGATTTAGAATTATAATGTGTGAGAGTTTATCTTTGTAACTCTCTCTCTCTCTTTGTCTTTCACCCGTGTGTATGTGGTTTGTCAAAGTTGTCTTTAGCACCTGACAGCCTTCTCTGCATGTGATGGGAGATGAAGTGAGAATTGCATAGAGTGAAAGAGCTAAAAATGCAAATAGCAGCTTTACTCAGAGAATACAATTCTATAATGATAAATCTCAAGATATACACATTTTTAGTTCAAAAAGTTTTATAAATTCCTTTTTAAAAAACAATGAAAGGTCTCCTTTGGATTTAAAACAACAGCATCTATATGACTCATTTGAAAAAGTTGAGTACTGTTCAAGATGCAATATATATATCTTCATCTGTAATGATGGTTTATGTTCATGTTTTCAAGTCTCTTGGTTTCTGCATTGTCATGCGATTCCTTGTACCCTCATTTGTTCTTGCCACGTGCTCCGTTAGTTAATGTGTCTTGTTGTGATCACATACGTCCACAGAGCTGCCCTGTGGTGTCAGACCAGTTGCTACTTTGCTATGGTCCTCCTAATAAGGGTCTCCCTGCCTCCAAGCAGACCGTCAGTCGGTGGATTGTGGATGCCATCTACCTACTGTTGCTTAAGAGTTATCTGGTCTCCCCTCCCCCCTGGGGATCAAGGCTCATTCCACCTGAAGTGTGGTGGCCTCAAAGGCCTTCCTATCATGTGTTCCTATGCAGTATATCTGCAACGTTGTAGGATGGTCCACACCGCTCATCTTTGTGAGGTTCTATGACCTCAATATCCATGCCACTCCTAGCTCCTCTGTTCTCTAGCCTTAGCTGTGCTCTTCCATACTAGGCAAGGATTTGAAAGTTTGGCATTCTCATTCCCAACGTGTTCAGGGGCGCTGCGTCTCATTGCATTCTTCTGGCATCCCTGTGAGCGCTTTCCTCATTCTACCAGAAGCTGCCGCTGAATTCACTGCACATGCTTTAAAGCTCCTGGTCTCTACGTTACTCCACCCGTAATGTCTCGCCCATCCATTGGACTGTTTTCACATGTGATTCAGAGTGTGGTCATGCTGAAGGCATTCACAAAGTGTTTCGATGCAACATCTCGTGGTTACATGCATAACCTAAGCCCCTTTCACACTGCGATTCCGGCAAATACATCGGTAAAGTGTTCCGGCATTTGTTCCCGGGTCGCTAGATTTTGCACTTTCACACTGGCAGTGATTACCCGGAATATGTGCATGCTTTCACACACAACCCGTAAAGATCCCGTAACGACACGTGACATCAGGGCGTGACGTGTAATGTACGAGTCGAAAACATAAGGCACGTTATACTTTCACTGAAGCAAACGAACGATCTCGGCGTCAGCTCGGAAAGTGAGGAACAAACTGATCTCTGCTTCATTACGGTTTGCACATATTTTTTCATCGCGAATGTTGATTTTCCATCAAAACAGCCGGTAAAAGAGTCGCGCGATAACGTGCGTCACTTCGACACGGCATTAGATCTGGCTTTTGTTTACACAGCGCTCGTCCCGGGTTGAAACCGGCAATGTTACTAGGTCCCTGACCCGGGTTCAGTGCTGGAATCAATCCCGGGACGTGGTTGCTTTCACACAGAAGGCGACCCAGCAATGTTCCGGCAATATGCAGGTGTGACTGTGTGGAACTTCGACCAGATCTAGGTTTAAAGGTTCTTGACTACGCCACCTGGTGCCTCTCACACCAGGATATACTTTGCACCTCAACTGCTAAATAGCTAATCTAAGGCAAGCAGGTTCGTGGAAATACACCAAAGATGAACTAGACAGAGACGTGTTTTCAGTAGAAAAACAGTAACAAAACTTTATTGTACAATCATATAATCAAAAGAGCCACACCGTCGTACTTAAAGGTACAGTACTAAAGCGGGAGACCAGACCTGTTATTGGCTGTTACAAGGGGCAATACAATTAACAATTTAACTAGAAAATGCTGGTTCACTGTCAAGGCAGGTTACCTCTCCGGGATTTGCGTGACGCTCACCGCCCGTGCTCTGGAATCTGGTGCCCACGAACACATGCATTCACACACAAACACACACACACACACACACACACACACACACACACACACACACACACACACACACACACACACACACACATGGATGGAACCAGGAACCTCTCTTGTGAGCAGTTACTCTAGTAATCTAAAAAAGGAAGAAAAGGACAAGAAGGTTATCACTAGCAGAGTGGATAGAGAATGTAAAACTTATACCCTACTAGAACAGCCAATACCACATCAGTTAGACAGAGCATTAGACGGAGGCTACGGCAAAATACCCACAATAAAGAAAAGAAAAGATATGTATAAAACTTAATTTAGGCAAGGCAAAGCAGCAGGAGCAATCTGACTGCAGACACGAAATCATTAAAATTAGTGCTTGATATACACATGCACAAATAGTCGCATAGCAATCGCAAACATTTCATAAAAACATTATTTTCTTTTACCTCAATGTCGACATATGAACTGACACAGTGGAAAAACAGCCCTTTGCGCCAATCTTCACAATCCTACATAATTGTTACACACAGCATATTCATTAAATACATTTATATTAAGAGTTGACAAAACACAGCCATGCATTACGTCAGGGCAACACAATCGGACTCATTTTACATGTGTTCAAAGCTTTTAGTCCTAACACACTGGATCAACTCGTAGCACAAACAATAAACATTTACCTTCTTGATGTTGCTGCTTGATTGCGGTATAGGGTATTGGGTGCTTCGCCCAAGACCTTCAGTAATACACAGCGCGATTACCCGGAAGCGTCTGGCAATCAGTCAAACACCTATTTTCCAATAGCCCAGTATTAGATACAATATAAATGCTTAGCTTGCTACGTCATATAAACATTTACCATACCTTCGTTGCACAGGGAAACCACCTACCCAAGCAGTAACAAGAGTGAGAAAGTATCTGGACACTTTCAAGCCCAACAGTGCAGACTGTTTTATAGAAACTGGCCAGTAATTAATTGGCCAGCAAACTCGCCTGAAATGAACCCCATAGAAAATCTATGGGGTATTGTGAAGAGGAAGATGTGATATGCCAGACCCAAGAATGCAGAACAGCTGAAGGCCACTATCAGAGCAACCTGAGCTCTCATAACACCTGAGCAGTGCCACAGACTGATCGACTACACGCCACGCCGCATTGCTGCAGTAATTCAGGCAAAAGGAGCCCCAACTAAGTATTGAGTGCTTTACATGCTCATACTTTTCATGTTCATACTTTTCAGTTGGCCAAGACTTCCAAAAATCCTTTCTTTGTATTGGTCTTAAGTAATATTCTAATTTTCCGAGATACTGAATTTGGGATTTTCCTTAGTTGTCAGTTATAATAAGAAATAAACATTTGAAATAAATCAGTCTGTGTAATGGAATTAGTGAAATTAATCATCTTTTTGATGATATTATAATTATATGACCAGCACCTGTATATATATATATATATATATATGTATGTGTGTGTGTGTGTGTGTTAATTTACTCCACTCCCCATTGTGTCTATGCATACAGTTCTCCAAGAAAGTGTTTGGACACTTAAACACTTAAGCCATTTAAAATGAATGACATTCATTGGACTATATAACAAAATATCAAACCAAGTGACATTTGGAAACACTTTTCAGAACATCTCTTTTTTTTGGTTATTCTTAGTTTGTTTAATAGTGTCCTTGAACTTAATAGTGATATTTTTTTAGTGTCCTTAAACAAAATCAATCAATAATATTTAGATTTAGATCAAGCATCATCAGTCATTTCTGCTTTTGTGAATGCTTAATCAATGTACTGTTTTAACAGGATACAGTTTGGCATTCATATAATTCTTACTCTCACATAAAGTAATCTTTCTATACTTATTCATGACTGTGGGAAACAGGGATTATATCACAGTACCAGACAACTGAAGCCCCCACATATCAAAGAATGAAACTTGGAGTGTGTAAGCGAGAGGGGTTATTAATTGGTAGCAATGTAATGGGTGTTCAGTGTCTGGGAGCTCAATACTCATTTACTCCCAATTAATCAGAACAGGACCTGAGAGACAGCTGGGCAAACTGACACATACACACTGGCTGAAAGATAAATGCATAGACATACACAGCTACCTGGCCCTGGAGAGACTCCCTGGCCCCTTTACTGCCACTCTGTAAACAATGGCGAGCTTCCGGGCTCCCTTCACTCAAAGCGAGAGCATTAGGACCTGATTAAGGTTGTGTGGAGTTAGTGGAAATCAGTTCCACCCCATAGAAGAGAGCATGTGCATTCAATAAGATCAAGTAAACCCTCTTTCCCGTACTTTTGTGCTCAGTACGACTTTTACCTTTCTGTTTTTATTTCCTTTTTTCCTCTATTCTCTCATTCTTTTTCCTTCTCCCTCTTATCTTTGAATTTAAGCTTTTTCTTGTTGTTTTCAGATTGAATCTTTGACTACTTGAGATTCAGACAACTTTTTTTCCAGATGTCTTCCTAATAGGATAGTTCACCTAAAAAATAAAACTCTGTCATCATGTACTTACCCTCATATTGTTACAAACCTTTATGCGGAAAACAAAATATAATTTGAAACCACTTTGGAACCCAATGACTTTCATAAAATTCAAGGAATGACGTGAGAGAATGAGTAAATGTTGATTTTTGGGTAAATTGTTCCTCTGTCATGCCATTGAATTGAAAATTATTAGGTTGAGGAAGATATTACAGTCAAATTTGTTAAATTTGCTGTGATGTTGGCTGGAAGTTGAAGCTTTTGCTTGTGTTCTTGAATTATCAACTGAACCAGAAGAAGAACAAATTGGATATGAGGGTCTTAGGGCATATCCTTTCTTTCAAGGAAAGAGGTAGGGAAGTAATTGGTGCATCTAGCAAATAAGAGATAACATTACATCTGATTAACTTAGATGTGTTTTTAAAACATTCTTATTATTATAGGTTTTGAGGTCACTCCAGGATTTGCTTCAGATGGCACACACATGATGCATCTCACACAAAATTGGCAAGGCCAGGCTGGGTGCTATGAGGTAGATCTTTAGTTCAAGAAGTCAAGTTTTCAAGGTCCTGAGATGATTCAGTGAAAAATCATTGCATTAGATTTGCTAGAGTAAGGTTCTTTGAACTGGCTGGTTCATGGCAAAAATCATAGAAAGATATTTTGAGTTATTTGGTTGCAAGTAAATGTGAAATCCTTGAGGACATCTGTATATTTCCCTTTGTTCCTCAAGTGCAGTGTGCTCCGAAGGTTTGGAAACCCTCTAGGCAAAGTGAGGTTTTGAAGCATAAATCTGCATAAACCCTCATTGGTTTGCAATGGTTGTGAAAAGGAACAAGTCAAACAATGAAGACCTGAATTCACACATTTTTATTTAATAAAATATTTTTTTAAAATCACCATTACACCACGAGCAGCAGCAGCCTGAACTGTTGATGCAAGACAGAATGGATCCATGCTTTCATGTTGTTTATGCCAAATTCTGTCTACACCACTTGTGTACACCACCAATGTTGCAGCAGAAATTCAGACTCACCAGACCAGGCAACCTTTTCCCAATTCTCTATTGCCCAGTTTCTAGCCAATGCAAATTTAAGCCTCAATTTCCTGTTCTTAGCTGATGGGAATGGCACTTGGTGTGGTCTTCTACAGCTGTAGCCCATCTGTTTCAGGGTTTGACGCGTTGTGCATTCTGAGAGGCTTTTCTGCAAACTTGGGTTGTAATTGGCATTTATTTGAATTACTGTTGCTTCTATCAGCTTGATGCAGTCTTGCAAGTTGCCTATGACCTCTCACATCAACAAGGGGTTTTTGCCCACAGAACTGCCACTTGTTATTTTCTCTTTTTTGGAACAAACTCTATAAACCATAGAGATGGTTGTACATGAAAATCACAGTAGATCATCAGTTTCTGAATAGTTTATTATATGATTAAGCTGTCTAAACTTTGTTCTAATTGCTCTGCTATCTCTATTGGCAATCAACCAGTAAAGGTCTGCTGACCAAATATTCTTTGAACAACATGGGCCAATTTGATTCTAGAAATCATGCAACATAGCTACCAGAGAAGCATATCTCAGTGAGTTTTGGATATATTGCCATTATTATGTTAACCAAAAGAAAATAATTTTTGGACCTCAATGATAATTGCAAATTACTATAATGGGTTGATGCATTTCTGCCAAGAACTTCCAAAAAAATATTCTGATATTGTCCAAAACCCTTCTTGGAAAGCACCATATATCTGATTTAATATTTACTAAAAGTTGCATAAAAAGTGTGGTTGGGTGCTTTATGGACTTTTCTTGTCTAAGTGGGAAGTTCTTTGCCACAGTACGCTGAGTGGACTTGGTAGGCTTATATTTGAAAGTCTGGTACATCATTATTTACTCAAACAACTGTATTAGGTAATTTAGGTGGTGCTTAGTAGATGTCTGTGGAACTAAAATAGTTTAAGGATAAAACTCTGGAATTTTTGTCAGGATTTGAGATCAGAAGAGTTATGAGCCTCCCTAAACAACAAATGACATCACTTAAGGATTATTGTGGTGAGACAGATTTGGATAGTATTGTATAAATCACCATTAACAAAAAGGTCATTTGAGCTTCACGAGAGGATTTTACATGCTGCAGTTGCTTTTAATGCATTTGTTTCAGTCATTAATCTCAGTGTACACAATGCATGAGAAAAAAAAAACATGGCCAAAGGTGGTGTTGCTGTTTAAAGGGTTGTATTTTAGCCAGAACTCGACTGGTTTCTTCAAAGCCATGGTAGTGAGAGCTTGTTATACCAAAGGTGTTATTTTCACAAAAATGGAAAAGGGAAAGGAAATTCGTGTTTTCACCAATGTTAGAGTAAAGCTTGTATTAAGAGCTACAGTGTAGAGTGTTTGATAGAATGTAATCATCTCATTTGTTGGTCATATTAGGTTATACAATGATAAAATAATATGTTTACAACATGAGTTGTCTAGGTTATTAAACTTTCCAGCTATTATATACATGTGAGAGGAATGAACAAGGAATTTTCCAGGACAGTTTAACAGAGCGCAGTTAGTAGTTTTATTAATTTTCGTTAATTGTTCCCCTACACTAGTTATCACTTTCTCCTATTATGTGTATTTGTAATTTTTTTATTGTATTTAATTTTTTTTTTTACAAACACCAGAAGTATCTTAATAGCTGCATTCTTCTGTTGGTAAAAAACTGAGGTTCAGCTTCGATCCATAAACAGTCTGTGAGTCAAAATTCTCTCCTGTAAGATTTGCACTCCACCAATCAATCAATCTTAAGAAGTCCCAGTAATGAAGCATTATTGTCACAATAGACCCTGGATTCAATAACGTCCACAGAGATCTGACGCTAGCATGCTAACTGCGGTCGATAGCTTAATTACATGCATTAGCTCTTTCTCTCACACCTACCAAAGATTGCATTAGCCTCTTCTTATTTTTGCCAAGAAAGTGATTAATCAATAAACGCTCGCACAGACTTGGACGTGCTCACATTAGCTGAAGATAGACCCTGGAGTGAAGACAGGAACAGAATACACTGTTGTTGAATTTCCTGTATAAGTGGGCACTTCCCGTGGATATGGCTAAGGGCTTTTTTCATCCTGAAAGAAAGAGCAAAAAAAAAAAAAGACTTCCTTGAAAACTGCTGTCGTAACATCTCTCTAAATCTGCCAGTGGCAACACTATTTTAGTGGAAAAAAAAGAATTGGTAAAAAAAAAAAAAGTTTTCCCAGATCCACTATAACATTATTCATGATAGGAAAACGTTTAAATTTAAACCTCAACTCTCCAATTAAATTATTCTATCACACTGTCAAGATCAGATCAGTGCCATTTCCAGATTTATGTTTAAGTTATTTTAATTACATTTGACAACATAAGGAACACAGACAATGAGTTTCAATCAATTTGGGCCTTCAGGTGGGATGCAGATTGTGAGTCTTTCTTCAGAAATTAAATATGTGACCCTGGACCACAAAACCAGTCATAATGGTCCATTTATGAATAAATAAGCTTTCCATTGATATATGGTTTGTTAGGATAGGGCAATCTTTGGCAGATATACAATTATTTCAAAATCTGGAATGTGAGCATGCAAAAAAAAAAAAAAAAAAAATATCGAAATACTGAGAAAATTGCCTTTAAAGTTGTCCAAAGGAAGTTTCTAGCAATGCATATTACTAATCAAAAATTCAGTTTTGATATATTTACAGTAGGGAATTTACAAAATGTCTTCATGGAACATGATCTTTACTAAATGTCCTAATCTTTTTTGGCATAAAAAAAAAAAAAATCAATAATTTTGACCCATACAATGTAATTTTGGCTATTGCTATAAATATACCCCAGCGACTTAAGACTGGTTTTGTGGTCCAGGGTCACATATGCCTCACTTATGTCACTGGCTATATCTATGCCATATTATCTAAATTAAAAACAAACATTTTGGTGTATTCATATTTGCTGCTATTTTTATTTTTATTTTTAATTTAAATTTTTGTCCCCTTTCAAAGCTACTAATCTTTGCATGGAAAAAAGTACAAAAACACCAACTTGCAGTGGTACCTAAACATGGATTAGGACAATGCTTAAATTAAACTGTCAGTGATGATTCGCCAGGTGCTTGTTGTTGTTGTTGTCACTGTAGGCTAGGCTTAAACTGTGTCGTGGGACACAGATAAGCAGAAATGGGTAGAAATGCCTTGTGTTACTGCCTTCTCATGCTCCTTTATTGATCCAGCTAATTGAATTGAACTTCAGGTTGTCAAGGGACAGCAGTTCTTTCAGCAGTTAATTGGTCTTGTGCCTTCCAGGCCATCATCTGTGGCCATTTAACATCAACAAGTAGTACAGAACTGTTCACAGTTTTCAACAAGACACTGGTGTATTTAAATGGTTTTCCTTCAAGACCCAGACTTAACATTTGACTAGTGATAGGATATTTATTTATTTATTTTTTGCTCATTTACAATATTAAAGCGACTATATGTAAGCTTTTAAATGCAAAAAATAAATATAAGTTTCAAAGCCATTCTGATGGTGAACTGACTTTTAATAAGGCTAATGGACTCGCTTTATTTTTTGTGTTTGTTGTAGGACTATGCTAGTTTGGTGAGTGGGTACGAAATACAATAAGAGAGGATTGTTGCACATGTACGGCTATCTTCTGAAATAACAATAATATTTATGATGGTGAATGTCACTCACCTAACTGTAGGGGCCTCCAAAGTAAAAAATAAATAAAAATAAAAATAAAAAAAGGAATCACAAAACTACATACATTTGCTTTAAAAATAAAGGTGCTTTATTTGCATCTATAGTCCAGCAATATGCAAAATTATACTGACATAGACTGATTTGGAAATTTGAATTTTAAATGAATTTCTTTCTTTCGTTTTTTTTTTTTTTTTTTTTTTTTACCTGCAGTCTGAGACCTTTTTTTTAAACAGTCCTGTGACACAGGTTCAGGCCAAGCAGACTAAAGGTTTAAAAAGTTTTTGTTTAGCAGTATTTCTTTTTTTTCTCACAGCTGAATTCTAACACCCCCTCTACATCACAAGAGAGCAATATGGGCAATATGGCAAAACTAGAAGTACTCCCATTATCAACTGAGCTTTTTGCACAAAGTTTTCGAAATTGAATGACATTTAATGTTACACCTTAACAGTGTCAGTGAGAGGAGCATCTGAAAAGATGTTTGAACGGTTAAGAGCTGTTCGTCACTCATGTGGGTTTACTGAGACTGCAGCTTTTTTGCCACAAAGTATGATTAAAGACACCAGGCAAAGAGTATTCCTGACTAACGTTCAGGCAGCCATGTTAAGACACAGGGATTCTATTAAACAGTCTACTGATGCACAACCTCTGCTGACTTCACTTCTTTACACATGGGAATACACACACACACACACACACACACACAAACACACACACACACACACACACACACACACACACACACACACACACACACACACACACACACACAAGCATACATAGTGAGCTTCACTGGCATGACAAATAGTGGTACATTTGTATTGCCAAAGCACTACCGGATCAGAGTCCCAGCTTAAAAATGTAAGCCATGGGATTGTCAGGCTGGGCTGAAGGGGTTGCCGTTGGATGTGATTAGGTTATGACACAGTTTAGCACAAGGTAAATATTTACCAATCCTTTAAATATGTAAAAATAATTATCTGGAGCAAAAGGTTTTCTTTTCACAATTAATGAAACTAAAAACCACTTAAGTAAACGTACATAAGTAATTAAGTATGCAGCAATCAAAAAATGTTTCCTAACAAACTAATATGGAATTCCTGTAGATAGTATCATAATAAGTGCATATCAGTTAAATATAAGTGTATTGCATTGCAAGTAACTTTCATTTTGGTCAAAAACTATGACAGACCAGTCTGTGTGTGTTTTTTTTTTTTTTGAAACTCCAACAACACTAGTTCCATAATGCATCACCCAAGGATACAGTGTTTTGGCTGGAATATGTGAATAATTCATCAAACAGGTAAATAAATAAACACTAATAAAAATGTGAAAAGCTGCAGGCTGGATTTAAATTAGGAGAAGGTGGTTAGTTTGGGTGGGTTAGGTTTTGAGTGGTTTCTAGTTTCATATATATATATATATATATATATATATATATATATATATATATATGTGTGTGTGTGTGTGTGTGTGTGTGTGTGTGTGTGTGTGTGTGTGCAAATGACGCACTGGCCCCTGGTCATCTTACAAGGTTGACTGTTAACAAACATAACTCAGGGCAGCAACTAGCTGTGTAATGCAGCCTATAAAATGCAGTTATATGTCCTTATAATTTAAGATGTTGAGGAAAAAATGCCACTGTCTCATATTTATATCTACATGCATAGGCTATGTAGCGATATCACACAAGTGCTGTTTATGTCCGAAGACCAAGAGTGCAAATCTGATTTTAAACAACAGTTTAGTAAATAAGAAGTTTATATTGTTACATTTTAGATAGGCTACAGTATTGTCTGTTTTGATCAATTTTGCTAAAGAAAATATTACCTATAAAGCCACATCAGAACTATTGTGCATCTCCAAGTGACACGGTTTTATTTCTGAATGAATCCGCGTTTTGAACAAATCAAATGAACTAATCATTCAATGCCCCATTTACTTCATTCCACAATGAAACTGCAGTTTGAACAAATCGAATGAATGAATGAATGACTGGCTTCCTCATAAAGACATATAGCCTACCGCCACCTACTGTCTGTTTTAGTTTCTTACTTAAAATATCATTAAAAAATAAAATAAAATTAAATGAAATTAAAGTGAAAGTTCACTAAAAAAAGAATTATGGTCATCATTTACGTGCAATTCCAAACCTGTTTTTCTTACTTTCTTCCATGGAAAATAAAATTGTGAAAGTTGGTAACTAGAAGAAAAAGAAGACTTGGTATCCAAGCTGATTTGATTATGAACAAAAAATATTGAGATGTTTCTTAAATTATCTTTGTTTATGTTTAATACTTTATGTTAGGCCATTGTACATAGCCCAAACATTGTAAAGATCATTATGTAATACATTTTATATTGCATTAAATAAAATATTTATTTCTAAAGCTACTTTTTGTAGTATCTACTTGAAATTTTCTCATTTAACACAATAATGGCTTTAAATTATATTTTGGGAGCATTCTCACATCCAAATTTAATTTGTGATCAATTAACCACCAAATCTTGTAATTATTTCAATTAAGAATTGTAATAGACTATA
This sequence comes from Carassius carassius, assembly GCF_963082965.1. NCBI lineage: Eukaryota > Metazoa > Chordata > Actinopteri > Cypriniformes > Cyprinidae > Carassius > Carassius carassius. Next base: position 5,952,010 of record NC_081760.1, read on the forward strand.
ATTGAATTGTAATGACACACACACACACACACACACACACACACACACACACACACCCATATTTATATGACACACACATATAGTTTTGAGCCATCAGTATTTGTTCTGTTTACTCACGTTATCTAGTGGCCTAGGACAGCATCTGCTTTAATTTCAGACTTGTTGTATATTTCATGATGCACTGTAATTTATTATTAGTCTATAGTGTGTGTGTGTGTGTGTGTGTTATTTTCATCATGAAGCCCCTGGTATCATGTGACAGTTTTTATTTCATATGCTTCGTCAGTGTCAGGGAAGCTTCTTTGAAACTACCTTCCAAGTTACAAACTAGTCATGTTTTAAAGCAGTTAAATTACTGTTTTGGCTCTTTTAAAAAAGCTCTTTTAACAAAATTGCAATGAAACTATGTTAGGAGCCTATATAAGATATAATTTATTATTACAGTCAGATCAGTATTTGCTGTATCTGGCTGAAGATGAGGATCTAAGAATAACAGCAACTTTAACTATTACATTTGATAGTTTAGATTTTAATTGATCCTATTAGAACTGATTCCTTTAACCAAAAAGACACTCAATTTTTATTTTATAACATACAATAATAACATTTTACTATTTTGCTTCAAAAATACATAAAATAGCAGACTTGTGTTTTAGAAGTGTTTATTTCAAGTCAATTATTCAAACTGGTGAATCTTTATTGTGTGCAAGGGATCAAATGATTCTATGAGTCAGCTTAGTCAATCACTGTTTGGATGTGTTTGTTTGCATGAACAGTCTGAATAAATTATTCATTAAACTGAATCTGAAATGTAGCTTGTGGGTGTGTGAAAAATGTATTTTTTATGCATTTGACAGATTAATTTTTTCTAAAAAGTGACATACTGAATTCAAGATATACATTTGATCAGTTCATGGATTCCTTGGGAATCAAATCCATGACCTTGTTTTTAGCACCAATGCTCTATATGAGCTATAGGAATGTGGTGCTACAACCGTTAATTGTTGGAAAAGTTTATAACAAAAAAAAAAAAAGAAGAGAAAAGAAAAGACATGAGCTCAAACAGTAGAGGATGCCTCTAGCAATAACTATAGGCTATGGGTGCGATTCATAGGAAATGCATGAATCTTGATGTCAGTGTAATTTGATTTGAATAAAAGACTCAGACAAATGCATAATATAAATATACTCATATGAATTATGTTCACCAGTTCATTTGTTTTGATATGTGTTGACTGTAAGCCCTTTTAATTCTCAATATTTTATGTTAATCACATGTAAACAAACATCCTCGAGTGCGTTTACACAAATTTACACATTTAAATTATATAATTATCGTCTGCAATGTGTTTATTTTCTATGAGTTGATGTGTGCTGTTATTAAAAGGTCTATTGCACCTGCAAACAATGCAGGCTCTTACTCACCACTCACCGCTATATCAATTAAGCTGTATTATTCATCACTTTACAAGTTGGTGCTCAAATTGTATTAGGGGACGTGTATGCGAGAGAGAGAGAGAGAGAGAGAGAGAGAGAGAGAGAGAGAGAGAGAGAGATGGGATTTTTTTCCCCACAGGATTCTTTGATGAATAGAAATTGTAAAACATCAGCGCTGATGAAGACACAACTGTTTCATGATTGGCCAAATTTACCACAAGACAGCAGTGACGTGTGTTTCAGGTTTATTCTGACACCTTCAGTTCCACTAACAAATCTGTGTTTTTATGACAGTAAAGCCTCTTTTTGTATAGTTGCAATGCTATATTTAGTTAAGTTTATCAAAAACCATCAAACATTTATAGACCCACTTTATTGGTATTTAAATAGTATAGGCTTATGTTGAACTTTATTCTTGAATAGGCACTGTATTTAGCAGTGCATAAAAAGTGTTTCTATTGCTTCATGAAAAGATTTCTGAAAAGTGTGTGACAAATATTGCATTTAATTCACGTCATCTGTGATAAAGCATGCAAACACCGCATGAGAATCTTTACAGGAAACAGAAAGTGTCTGACTTCACATCTCCACTTTCAATTCTGCCCCTGACTACAAGTGCCACATGAAGTCAAACACACCTGTTGGTTCATTGTCTTGAATGTTTTCAGGCTTTTCTTGTTATTATTTAGTCTCTTTGTATATATAGCCCTCATGTTCCATTGTCTATGGTCTAGCTTTGTTCTGTGTAACTTGCTGTTAGGTGAATTTGCATTCCTGTTCAAGTCCATGTTTATGGAATAATTATTTAGTGTGTATTTTCTGTTAAATAAACTGCACATGGGTTCTTCAGCTCGCCTTCAGTGGACTTGTTACAACTTATTTTATGAATCTGACTTCAGTTCAGTTCTTCAGTTTAACTTCCTGACTAGTGATCTAGTTGCTGTGATTCTCCTTTCACTGCTATACTTCTTTCTCACCCTGTCCTCCTAAGTAGCTAAGAATCAGAAAGATCAAATGTTAAGTACAATAAAATAATGTTTTGTTATTTTTGTATTTATTATTATTATTATTATTATTATTATTATTATTATTATTATTATTATTATTATTATTATTATTATTTGAATGTTGCTCTTAGGTTGGCGGTACTTGCTGTAGTTTTGCTGTTGGTTTTATGTTAGCAGTGAGCACACATACATACTTAAACATTCTCAAAAGCTGCATGTTTGTTTAATGCATTATTGTACACTTCTAGCTGTTTACCAATCATGCACTTCTGCATGCCCACGAGCAAACACATGGATACAGAGAAGGGTTACTCACTGATGCACTCTGACAGTCATGCCTGGTTAACCTAGGGGTCACCAGGTTAACTATCCCTCAGAGATTAATGCAGTAGGTCAAAGTCAGGAATAACCCCTGCAGCTACACACAGAATGAAGATTTCATTGATTGAAGACCTGTTTAGTAACACCTTCTGCACTTACTAGTTAATCTTGCTGTTAGCATAAAATACTTCCACTCATCTGCTTGAATGTCTTTATAAAATAGCCAAAGTTTAATGACATTCTCTTCTGTACAGGTGACCTTGTTTTGCAGTGATAAAAGACCTGTCTGATGATGAATCTTACCTTTAAATATTAGGGTCAATGATGTGTAAGAGTGTCCAAAATAAAAACTGAAATCTCTTAAATGCACTTTTTTCCCCTTAGACTTTTTCTGTGTCCATTTCTTATTTCTTAGATATTTGATCTTTATATTGATGTAGGGCATATGGTTGCCGTACATCAATATATATATACAGTACAGACCAAAAGTTTGGACACACCTTCTCATTCAAAGAGTTTTCTTTATTTTCATGACTATGAAAATTGTAGAGTCACACTGAAGGCATCAAGGGCTATTTGACCAAGAAGGAGAGTGATGGGGTGCTGCGCCAGATGACCTGGCCTCCACAGTCACCGGACCTGAACCCAATTGAGATGGTTTAGAGGTGAGCTGGACCGCAGACAGAAGGCAAAAGGGCCAACAAGTGCTAAGCATCTCTCGGGGAACTCCTTCAAGACTGTTGGAAGACCATTTCAGGTGACTACCTCTTGAAGCTCATCAAGAGAATGCCAAGAGTGTGAAAAGCAGTAATCAAAGCAAAAGGTGGCTTTTTTTTTAAAGAACCTAGAATATGACATATTTCAGTTGTTTCACACTTTTTTTGTTATGTATATAATTCCATATATAATTCATATATAATATCATAGTTTTGATGCCTTCAGTGTGAATCTACAATTTTCATAGTCATGAAAATAAAGAAAACTCTTTGAATGAGAAGGTGTGTCCAAACTTTTGGTCTGTACTGTATATATATATACTGTACACACACACACACACACACACACACACACACACACACACACACACACACACACACACACACACACACACACAGATAAAATAAAATACATTTAAAATAATCACGTTGTTGCTTTGCAGCCTGAAATGAAGATGGACAGTTTTTTTTTTCAGCTGTATTTACTCGAATTATAAACATCAAAGTGAAGCACCAACATGTCAGAAAAAAAAAATAATAAAAAAATTAAAAAAAATACAGAATCGCTGAGTTGTAAAAAGGATCACCTCCCTCCTAAACATGTCTTATAAACCAGTGGTTGCCATTTGACTTTCAACTTTGGTCAGCTGTGGTCATTTTGATGAGCTCAACATGAAAAGAGCATTCCTCCTGGAGCATTTCTTTTTGAGCCCAGACTTGAACCCCACTGAAAATCTGTGAAATTACTTGAAGACTGCAGTCCACAAGCGGTCACAATCTAATTTAACTGAACTTGAGCAGTTCTGCAAAGAAGAGGGGGCAAATAGTAGAGACATAGGATGGCAGTTACAGAGCCTCTATTTGTTTATAGCAGTTAGACTAGATTAAAGGAAATGTAGTGCGTCGGTACTGAAATGTTATTGCTGTCAAACATGGTAAACCTCTCCTTTCTTATTTTTTCTCCATCTCCAAATATGTATTGGTTGACTTCGCGGTTGTAGTTTTAGTTTGTGGTTTCGGTGACACTAAGAGTACTGAACATGCATCATCATTATTTCCAAAGAGGTTTCCAAAAACTGCAACTAACCCTTCCTCTATGGCCCCTGTCTGATATTATTCAGTCCAATCTCAAAGGACTGATAAATCAGTTGATTTAAACGTTTGCAAAGCTGAATTTCCAACAGCCATTATTCCATCATATAGTATATCTTTCTTAAATGCTGATTTGTTGCTGAATAAATATTTCTCATCTTTATAAATGTTAAAAACAGTTGTTCTGTTTAATATTTTAAGGAATCTGTGATACTTTTATTTTTATTTATTTTTTAGTATTTTTATTTTATAATTTTATTTATTTTTTTTATTAAAAGAAAGTTAAAATATAATTTATTTTAAATATAATTGATTGATTGATTGATTGTTACAATGAAAAAGTCCCGGTAACTTTTGAACAATATATGCATCCTTGCCAAATAAAAGAAGTAGCTGAACTCTACCAGCTGAACTGAGTATCATCACTGTGCTCAGTTCTTACACTGGACATTTAAATGGCCTCATCTCTCTTATGTTAAGATTAATGATAGGCGTATTATCTGACTACAGTCACTAAGCAGAAGGATTTTTATTTTTTTATTTTTGCTAATAACACAGTGACCCAATCCATCAGCTTCCTTTTCTTTGTCTCCTTTTCCCTCCATCTGTCTTTTGAGTTTGGGAGTCAGGTCATTTGTAGGGTTCTGTGATGTGCGACAGTGCAAGGTGGAGCATTTAATTCCATCGTTTAGCTGGAGAGTGTGCGCGAGTGTTTGTTCATAAGATTTGGGGGTGAGGGGTGCAAGGTGGAGCGTTTGAGTCAATCATTTACCTGCAGTGTGTGAGAGTGCATTAATCAGACTGAAAGAGTAGAGACTGACATTCTTTATACACTAGCGAGCACATCTACATGGTCACGAACACAGCAGTCACCACAAACTGGAGGTCGCATTTATTCACTTTCCATTTCACATCCTTGGGTCTTTCTCTATCTTTTGTTTTATTTGTGCCATATCTCTCTTATTTCTTACAAACCTTACAAGCTCTTGCTCTTATTCGTCATCATTCTCTTTTTTTTCTCTCATGCAATTCATGCATCTCTGATTCTCATTTCTTCACTCATTTTCCTGCTTCCCTCCAGAATCCTAATTCTTGTTTGTCAGGTACCATTTCTAACACATTGCTGAGATGCACAGACAGTAAATGCACCGGGAAAGTGTACTGATGCAGTACTGCATGGTTAAATGAGAGCATGGTATATTTGTGCATATGACCGAACAGATTGATTTGATGCCACTAACTTAATACATATTTTTGTTAACCCCTAGTTTTATGGCTGCCATATTTTTACTTTTGTGCCATGTGTGTGTGTGTGTGTGTGTCTGGAAAAACAAATAAGAAAGGGTAAGAGGCCAGGAATGAAAAAGTAGCACTATAATGGAAGAAAACCTCTGCTTCGTAGAAAAACAGGCAGGTATTTGCAACCTCCTACACAAGTAAAGTGGCCCTAAAATGTATTTGGACATTTAAGTTGCACATTAAAGTGGCATTTTGCATGAAAATTGTGAAAACTACACTGCACTCAAACTACACATTTTATGTGTTTCCCCAATTCATGCATTCCTTTGGAATCAAATGCATGACCTTGGCGTTACTAGAGCCATGGTGTGCTGTTTGAGCAACAGAAAAAAAAAAAGAAAAAAAAAGTGATATTTTTGTTCAAATAAATGCCACTTGGTTTGATATTTTGCAATGCAATGAAACTCATAGATTTATCTCATTCAAAATATGTTCAAATATTACTGGGTCTGCTTTATAGAATGTGTATAGAAAATAATCCTCCCCCTTTAAAATCATCTAATTTTGTTGCTTTCCAGGCTGAAATGAAGACAGACCGGTTTTTGTTTCATCCAGCTGTCTTTAATCAGTGCAACTTATAACGTGCGAGTGAAAGTTATTGGGTCGGAAAAAGGATCACCCCGTTTGTGTCAGTGTTTTTAAACCACCTTTGCTTTAATTACAGCCTTTTGCCTGTCGGGATATGGCTCTACTAACTTTGCTCATCTAATTTATAGTGACGATTTCCACCAGACATATTGTTTGGAGGCCAAATGATTAAATTTTTGTCACATCTGCCTAAGAATCTTTAATGTGCATTTTGGAAAAGCTCAGTCGTGACGGCATCTCGAGGAGTGTTTTTTTTTTTTCTTGCAACCCTCCCATACATGCCACATGCTTCCAAGTTGCTGTAAGCCTCCTGGTCACCTCTCTGACCAGTTTCCTCCTGGCTCTTTTATCCAGTTTGTAGTGACGACTTGATCTTGACGACTTGATTTTGTTTTACCAAATACTTTCCACTTCCTAATAACAGGCTGCACTGTGCTTTTAGGCATTGATAAAGCCTTTGAATTATTATTTTTTTTGATCCATCTCCTGACTTGTCCATGTCCACATCTATATCGCTGAGATCTTTTGACAGTGCCTTATCACCCATAGTTGACTGTCTGCTTCAGTTGCACTACCAAGAACTCAAATGCCCCAGGAATGTTATTTGTATGCCGAGCTAATCAAAATGACCACAGCTGATCACAGTTGAAAGTCAGATGGCTTTGTGTATCATTGAGAGGGTGATTAGATACACCTGATTTAGTTTACAAGTCATTTTTAAGAGGGGTTGATCCTTCTTCCAGCTCATTCATTTATATATATATATACATATATGTATTTTTGACATGTTGGTGTTGCATCTTTCAGCTATATGTTCTAAGTTGCAGTGAGTAAATACAGCTGGATAAAACAAAAACTGTATGTTTTCATTTCAGGCTGCAAAGCCACAAAATGTTTGTTTTTTTCTGGGTGGGGGGGGGGGATTCTTTATCTATATTAATATACCGTCTGTATATTACTAAAGAGAGGTGTTATATATAAAGTTTTGCTAAACAAAAACTTCATAAATACATTCAGGAATCATCAACACTTTCTTAATTACAAAACTGATTAAAATTCATCACCATATATTCATGAATGACAAGTGTAGGAAGAAGGGTGCACTGCATAAATAATTAACAACTTCTAATTAGTCTGTATCTGTAAAGCAACCAAGATCTGATGCTTAAAAAAAAAAAAAAAAAAATTCTCTTGAGGCAGCCAATCAGAACTGCTTTGTTTAAGATATTGTGTTTGATCTGGTGCTCATAGTCTGGGTAGTGTCTGCATCTACCCAAAATTGTTGGCAAAATTTCATGGCATTAGTGCAAAAACCCATTACTTTTAAGAGTGTAGATTTTTTCCATTGCTCAAAAAGTTTCTTTATAGTGGAAAATTATCTTAATGTTTTTCACAGGAAAAAAAAAAGGTTTTTTAAGAACTGTTCACTTGAAGGTTATTTAAGGAACCCAAACTGGTTCTGATATGGTATCAGTTAGGGAGAAGAAGAAGAAGAAGAAGAAGAAGAAGAAGGTGGAAAATAGTGGAAAATAATTCAAATGTTTTTCACTTGAAGAAAAAGATGTTTCTTTTAAGAACTGTCCATTAAAGGGAAACCAACATGGTTCTTCTATGGCATCAATGCAAAATATCACTTTTGGAACATTTATTTTTAAAAGTGTAGGCAACTACATTGGCCCCTGAGGTGTCATTTAATGACACAATACTGATGTTTCATGCTGACTCACCTGTTTGTCATTTACTGTGGTAACCAGAATGAATTTTAACCATAAGTCATGTTTGCCTCTTGTTTATCATGAATTGCATGTCCACACACACATTTCAGACACTGAGCATGTGCGTATATGTATTAGATTGTGTGTGTGTGTGATTTATTAGACACAGCACAGAGGGAGATGGACTGATTACATTTCACAGCACACTGCCTCCCCCCATCCCATCGCCGTGGAAACACGGAGGCGGCAAATCAGCCGGCTGCGAGATCATGCTCCCATCTCTTCGTCTCTCCTCCATCATTCTGCCTCCTCTCCTATTCGTCTTTTCCCCATCTTCACTCATTAACTTATTTTCTCTCCCTCCGTTCCAACATTTCTTCTCCAGTATCTTTCATCTCTTTACCTCCTTCACCTGGTCCTACCTTCTCTCCCAAAACTCTCTTCACTTGTCTCTTATCTCTTTAATTATTTCACCCTAAAACAACCTAATATTCAGGTATTCGTTATTTATGTCATTCCTGTCAATTGGAGTATGTTTTACAAGAAAATATATTTCAGTCTTTCTACTTCAAAATTTAATGTTGAATGGATATTTCTGCCATTATTTAAGAATCTATTTTTCTTTCTTCTGTTAAACACAAATGAAGATACTTTGAAGGGTGTTGGTACCAAACAGTTGCTGGTAGCCATTTAGCGCATATGATTGCCAAAAGTGCATATGACCACACTGTGACGAGTGGGGCGGGGCCGAGGGACATGGGAGCGAGGCCGGTGGAGTGATTGGAGATGAGCTACACCTGTTCGACCCGCCGGTCTCGAGGCCCACGGAGGAGATGGAAGGATATAAAACTGGAGCGACGACAGTGAAGGACGAGAGAGGACCAGGCCTGGGCTTTTAGTTGTGTTTTGGTTTTTATTTGCGCGCACCAGTCGTCCGTGAGGGGCTGGTGCGTTGTTTTGTGTTTATTTTGCTTTATTAAAATGTTATTTTGATTGTCCGCCGGTTCCCGCCTCCTTCTTCCGGATGAATATGAAAGGTTTTATCATTACACACACGTATCTAGATATGTGTACACATATCTAGATATGTGTATAGTATTAATGCTCTTCTCTATCATTTGATGAATAACTATTGCCATGGTATGTGATATAATTGCACAATGTGCATAATGCATAATGGCGATAAATGATATAATATGGTCACAAATGTCTCTTTTAAATAATTACTAAAGAGTTATAAATAATCAATAAAGAGACTTTGAAAAGAATGACAATGATTTATACTGTAGATATAACTTGTTCATATATAATTTGGTCTGGCAATGCATACACTATATCATTCAAGGTTTTTGTAATGTTTTTAATGTTCTCTTATGCTTACGAAATCTGCTTATAATTATTCAAAATACAGTAAAAGAAAAGAAAAGAAAAACCTTAAATTTATTCTTCTGATGGCAAAGCTCAATTTTCAACAGCAATTACAGTCTTCAGTGTCACAGTGGTGCTTTCAGACTGTTTCAAGATGCTCTGGTTCCATTCTAGGCATGCTTTGAAGACACAAAGAAGCAGGCGAAGTCTTTGAAAGATTGAAGAGTGCAATTTGGCAGACATCGTCAAATCTTCAGTCACTTTAGACTCACCACCCAGCCCCTCATTTTAAGAGTCTAGTGCTTCAGTGTTACAGTACAGTTCCAAATTCATTCTCGAGAGGTGTTGTGACCACTTAGATGGAGGAAATTTTGTCACATTTCTGATTGAAACAAATGCAAAATGCAGTTTCAGAACTGTTTGTTCATTTAATAATTGTATTTATTTATTTATTCTTTTACAACTTTAGCAGTGAGGTGTAAAAAAAAAAAAAAAAAAAAAAAACAAACTCTTTTTAATGCTATTAAGAGCCCCAGCTGTTAAGAGACTGTGATTTTTTACAGAGGGGGAAGTTCCCCTCTCTACTTTATTATACAATGCAATTGTAAAATGACAATATTAATATTTATTGCTGTCTTATTTTCTTCATTTTCATACATTAAACCATCAAGCTGTGAGACTGAATACACCGGATCACAAGTTGCTCATATGTAAAAGAACGTAATGTTATGCCTCACTCTGAAAAATGTGCATGCATTTATTTAATTTAGTTGCAGTGTTTGCAATATAATAATCACATTAAGATTTAGTTAATTTTGATTAATCGTGTAGCCTTATATTTTAATATAATACAAATTTTGTAGTTTAGGTGAAAGTGACGTGACATTCAGCCAAGTATGGTGACCCATACTCAGAATTTGTGCTCTGCATTTAACCCATCCGAAGTGCACACACACAGAGCAGTGAACACACACACACACTGTGAACACACACCCAGAGCAGTGGGCAGCCATTTATGCTGCAGCGCCCGGGGAGCAGTTGGGGGTTCAATGCCTTGCTCAAGGGCATCTAAGTCATGGTATTGAGGGTGGAGAGAGCACTGTACATGCACTCCCCCCACCCACAATTCCTGCCGGCCCGGGACTCGAACTCACAACCTTTCGATTGGGAGTCCGACTCTCTAACCATTAGGCCACGACTTCCCTGAAGGTGTTACATGCACTTTTTTGTTACATGCGTGTTACAACCACTTTTTTAATAGCCATCAGTGGAGATGTTTCATCGCTAAAGCTAACCAAAACTTGAAATGCCCTAGTTTCATATACAAATATTATTCCATTTTCTTCCCTGTTTAATACTGTGTGTTTGCTATCAATGTCAATAAAATTCCATAAAAGAGTAAACGTTTAGCTAAACAGATCATTACCCACCCTCTAGTCATTTCAAAGCTGTATGACTTAATTTATTTTGTGGAACACAAAAAAAATCATATATGTTTAAATTCTTGTACTCCATACAGTGGATCTAAAACAATGCTGGGCCACATTGAGTTGGATTGAATTAAGAAAAGAAAGAAAAAAAAAACTCTTTTAACATTTTAGCTATATATACTAAAATCTGTGACATAGAATACTTTTTGTGCAGTTTTTTTTTTTGGATGTTGTCAGAGCAAGTCTCTTTCCATCAAGTTGTGCAGTGGTGAGCATGATTTCAAGTACAACGTGTTCCTGGATCAACAACCTTGTTGATCCTGGAACAACATTCCAATCAACCAATCAGAATTGAGATATAACTTTTCAGGAAATATCTGTTTTAGGCTTAAAATCATGGTTAGGTGCTTCTACACCCTTGTTAATTAGCTATCATTTCCCACTGATTTTAGGAATAAATGATGGATAGGGTTAGGTTTTGGGGTAGGGATTGGGTTAAATTTATATTTTTGAACAATAATGTTGATCCAGGAACATGTCTTACTTGGCAAAATCACGGTGACCGTTGTGCAGTATAGCTTATTTTTATAGGCCTATAGGTTTGATTTCAGTAGGAATCTTGGCTACAGTGAGTCAAGATGTTGAGCTTCCCTGCTTGGTTCATCTGAGTTTGCTATAATGTTGTAGCAAGTGTATTGACTGAATGGGTACAACACAGCTGAATCCCACACTGCAATGGGATCAGTGAAGATCTGCACTGAACAGGTGAAATAGAACAGGAGACTCTTTTATATACGACTGACCTCCCGCATTCCCTTTGCAGCCTGTTTTTCTCTCCTTGTGGGAGCAGTAGTTAAATGCACAGTTAAACATTCATTGCACCACACTGACTAACAAATCATAAAACGATTCATTACCATTTCTGATATGAGAATTAGCTGCATAATGAGTGCATTTTGCTGAGTTAAAAGGCTTTTAGAAATCATTTGTGTTCCTGACAGCACTAAATGGGCCTCAGACATGTCATGAAACAGCAGCCATTTTCGCTGCTGTCATTAGTGTGTGAGGTGAGGGCCTGTCACAGTTCAGTGTTTGTGTGTGTGTGTGTGTGTGTGTGAGTGAGTGAGCAATCCCCTGTTGTATTGATTTTCTCCAGCTGGTTTCTGATTGAGTAGACTGACTGAGACAGCACTTGCAGTGCGCAGGCTGAGCTTCTAGCACATTCTACACAGTAGGATTCACACAGCATGCAATGGGCAGACACATACATACCTTTCTCATCAGTCTGCTCTTCTCTTTTCAGCTCATCACTCTATTTTCTAGAACATTCTACACAGCAGGACAATTGGTGTGATGTGCTCACTTATAGACTGTGCCTCAGAAAAAGAGAGACTCTTAAAGACCCATTAAATCAAAATGTAAATTGTATATTAAACTTGAGGCTATTCTAGTGAAGCTGACAAAACCTTTAGTATTTTGAATTTACATTTTTCTCTTTTAGGGAATTGCAATAGAGTTCATGTTAGCATGTTGGTAAGCTAACAGAGTGATACTCTAAAATAGATAATGAAATGCAGATAATGAAAAAGTGGCTTACAATAATAAGCATAAGCACACAGCACACACACACATGAATGTTATTTTTCAGTATTCAATGAAAAGAGGTTATTAATAATCAAAATGCGTTCTTTGTCTGCCATCTGTGTTTACTTTTAACTAAGCTAAAGGCAGTGTTTTCAGGAATTGCCTTCCCTGTGATGCTGCCTTGTAATTTGGCCAAAACAAAGTGTTTAAGAAGGCAGTGTGAATAAGATGCCTACCTTTTGGAAGCACCTTGGAAGCAAATCCTGCAGTAAACAACACACTTGGTTTTGGAACAGAGAATTAATCCTTTTCTTTTATCTCATCACTCCATCTTCCAGCAATCAACACCACAAGACACTCTCTCAGCTACCTAATCATTCTGTTGTTCTCTGTCATTCCCTCAACACTTCATCTCACACTGATATCATTTTCCCCTCACTGTTGCTTCTCACTCATATGTTTCTGGTGAAACAGTTTACCCCATAAGTGTAAAGTGTGCTTTGTGTTTAATCAAACTGTTTCACTAATTATACAAACCACATGATGCATAAATCCTCTTTAAACTTATCTGTTGACTCCATTAAAATGGGTTTTATTTGTTTTGTGTTTACTGCTCTCTTATTGCAGTTGGTGTAGACAAATGTAACTTGTGATGTTTCTGGTGATGCAAAGCGCAGTATAGTATTTTCAGTGATTATGTTTACATGCACATTAATATTGTGATATTAATCAGAATATGATCAGATTTTATGTAGTCAGTAAATTTTTTAGATTAATTTTTTTTCTAGAAAGCATAGTATTGGCTTAATCTGTTTACATGACTTTTTACATGTTATGGGTCATATGATGCTTACATAATTGAAATATAATAAAATTCTGATTAATATCAGATTAATATGAGAATATTCATGTTGATGTCTATTTTTTTAAAACTAAACTAATTTCTTTTAATTTTCTGCCATGACATTGCTTTTCTTTGTGTTTTTTTAACAATATAGAAATGTCATATACTATATGAACTATTTATCATTTACTTTTATATTTTTGCTAAGCGTTCTGTCTCTTTAACGTTCTTTCTTTCTTTCTTTCTTTCTTTCTTTCTTTCTTTCCACACAACAGCACACAACCTCTAAAACAGCCTCATGTTTCCTGCCTTCAAATAGAGATATAATGATGATTATGTATTTTCCTCATTCTAGAAATAAAGGCAGGAAAGCGGAAACGGTCGCTGTATCTCCAGAGCCTTTGCAGCCGATTTCCCATCTGAACACTTCTTAATGCTCTTCTTAAATTATTCCACTGTAAGGCAGTGAGCTAATTTACTGAGATAATTACCTTCTGCATTTGCAATTAGACTTATTTTATGAGCTTTAACTCTCCCTACTTCATTATGAATTACTTTCCTCTCAAGAGCCCGATGTTGTCTGAATTTTGTGTGTGTATTTAACTATTAGCCTTTTAAGAATTCCATATTAAAATTCACTCAAAACATTTGTGCAAGTCCTGATGCAGCAGATTTTGTCTATATGCGTAATTACAGTATTCAGTTTTGAACTAGATTTTTATATTTTCTAATGAAAATGTGAGTCATGCTTGCCCATGCAAAACTCGTCATGAAGAAGGTGGTGTAGGTGGTTGCTAGTTGCTAAGGGGTTCTGAGTTGCTGTTGCTGATGTGGTTATTTTTACCATTGTGGGGTTGCTAGGCTGCTGAAATTATAAGTGGTTGCTAGGGTGTTCTGGATTGTTACTTACTGGCCCAAATATACCATATATGTGGCCCATTTATAAGAAAAAGGTAATAACATGGATAAATAATAAAATAAAAAAGGGATAACAATGAATAAAAAACATAATGTGCTTAAAAACAGTTTTTTTTTTATTTAACCAATAAAAGAAAAACTAAAGCTGAAAAAAAAAATCAGTGTAATGTTTTTGCATACATTTTTGCATCAATATTTATAAATAAACAATATTTATTTATTTAACATTTGCCTACTGTATTTACATTGTCTTCTCATAACTTTTACCCAGACTGCAATTTCAAAACCTCAGAACCTCTGTAGAAGTAAAAGTATAATTTGAGGTATCATTCATTGGCACCTGGGTGAATTTTTGAGAAGTTTTGACATTGTTGCTTGCCTTATAGAAAGCACCACTGACTACTGATAATGTCATCATATCAGCATATAACTTCTGGCTATAGTTAATTTTAACAGAGATAGAGTGAAAACTAAATACAGATATAGAATGTGCAATACTCTGAGTTTCTTTGTTTTTATTTGTAATGACACAGAATGATCCATTAGACAACTATTGAGGCATACACACATTCAGGTAAACACACACACACACACACACACGTATCTGAGTGACAGCACAGAGTGTCTCTCTTCTATTTCTTGCACCTGTAAATCCAAATTACACAGCTTTACTGAAACAGACACACTCCAGAAACCAGCAGCCGTGGAAGACAAAGCTTGAGTGAGCCTGTGTGGGATTTGCTCCCTCTGATGCAGAAAGTACAGCTAAGAGACACCTGTAATTTATTTTTTTTATTTCCAGGTTTACTCTTCCTTTTTGGAGAGGCCTGGGGGTTAGGTGGTTCTCCAGAGGGCATGTGTTGAATATGTACGACTCTTTCTCTGCTTTGACTGTCACTTCTTATTAGCTCAGAATATAATCAGGTGTTTCATCTGCTCAGCTGCTGCTCAATTGCTGACCGCAAGGCACTGCAGAGGGTGGTGAAAACTGCCTAATGTATCACAGGGACACCACTTCCTGCTATTGAGGACATCTAGAGAAAACGCTGTCTACGTTGAGCTCGCAGTATTCTTAAAGACTCCTCTCACCCTGACCACAGACTGTTTAACCTCCTGCCCTCCGGGAGGTGCTTCAGAAACCTTGAGACAAGGACCAGCAGATTCAGAAACAGCTTTTTCTTTACAGCTTTCTCCTTACTGAATTCTGCCCACTGAATCTGTGGCCTTTTACCTTCCATGTGCAATAACAATAAAGTTGAATCTACTGTAATCTCATTTGAGCTGAGATAAAAGAAAGATTAAGAAAAAGAAAGATAAAAGATTTATTCAAAAACAATCACTCACATTTAAAGTGGGTAAAAGTTCAGAATTTATTAAAGCACTATTGCTGTCATTATGATAGCTGTCAACCCAAACGTCTGGCTGTTTATTGTTCAGGCACACATGTTCAGGTTTCTCCAAAAATATTTCATTGGGTTCAAGCTCAGGCTCTGGCTGGGCCACTCAAGGACAATCACAGAGTTGTCTATAAGTATCTTTTGCTGTGTGTTTAGGGTTATTGTCCTGGAAGGTGAACCTTCTGCCCAGTCTGAAGTTCTGAATGCTGGGTTTTCATTAAGGCTATCTCAATATTTCGGTGCATTGAATGTTTCCATTAGTCCCTGCCACTGAAAACTTTTGGGATGGTACTGTGCAGGTGATGAGCAGAGCTGGTTTCCTTCAAACATGATGCTTGGAATTGAGGTTCATCAGAAAAGAGAATCGTGCTGATTGTCCTTTAAGTGTTTTTTTTTTTTTTTTTTTTTTTTTGCAAATTCTAAGTGTGTTTTCATGTGTCTTCACTGTAGAGATGATTGAGTTTGGCCACACTGCCATAAAGCCCACATCAGTGGAGTGTTGCATTGATCTTGATTCCTCCTATCTCCACATATGACCATGGAGGTCAACTAGAGTGACCATCTGGCTCTTGGTCACCACTCAAACCAAAGTCATTCTCCATCAGTTGCTCAGTTTGGCCAGGAGGCTAGCTCTAGGAAGATTCCTGGTTGTTTCAAACTTCTTCCATTAAGGTTAACAGAGACTACATGCTTCATGATCCAAAACAGTTTCGGAGATCTACAGGCATATATTTTAACCTCAGGGCTTGGTTTTGGCTCTGATATGCATTATTGGCTATTAGACCTATTATTGAGTGTGTGTGCCTTCCTAGATCATACCCATTAAATTGAATTTGATACAGGTTATCTTCACTTGAAGTGTAGGAACATCTATAAGCAATATGAATGCTCCTGAGCTAAATTTCAACTGTCCCAGATAAATACAAATGAATACTTATGCAATGGAATTTTTTTTTTTTTTTTTTTTTTTGCTTTACCAGTATGGTGTATGGGGTGTAGGTTTATGGTGAAAGAAATAAATAATTTAAAGCAGTTTAACATAAGGAAGCAACATAAAATGTGAAAAAAACAAAAAAAAAAATAATAATAATAAATAATAAATAAATAATATACTTTTAGAAGGCCCTGCATATGTAATTATTAAATAGTTAAATATAATAGTTACTATTAAATATATTATTAATAGTATTATTATTATGTATTATTACTCATTTTAAAAAATGCTGAACTACCAGACCTCACCAATCAACTAGCCATTTGTTCAAGGGTTTCTTCAGGAGTTTTCAAAAACATTTCCAATATGTCTGTTTTTGAAAACCAGTTTGACTGATTAATAATTTGATAGTCATTTGGCAACCCATCGTTTAGTCAATTTAAAGAAGATATGTTTGCACATTCCTAAAAATAGCTCCTTCTTTTTAGACATTTCTCTCTGTATGTATGAGTGTTTCTCTATTGTATACAGGTTCAACCCTGGGGTGTTCCCTCCGGCCAATCAGAATCAAAGACTCTTGCCAAAGCACTTCCATTTTATTATCTTAAAATGCATGTATGTGTGTGTGCTGACCCATTGCAGAACATTTTTGTGTCCACTCTGCTCTCTGAGATTAAGGTTTGCGTTGGAGCAGGGGCGCTGCACAAGATCCATGCATAGGCAGTCCTAATCCCCCCCCCCCCCCCCCCCCCCAAATATATATTCCAGACTTTTCAAGGGCCCTCTCTTCCTTTGGGGTGAGTAATTATGCTGATTAAATAACACCCTTATCGTCAGGTGGTGACTCCTCCCCAGCTATGGAAGAAGTCCTTAAACACCTGACGGAGATCAGTATTCGACAGCAGCAAATTGTGGAACATATGGCCACTCGGCAGGGAGAGACGGAGCGTGAAGTCGCCGCTCTCCGCTTCGCGGCTGCTCAGCGAGTCCCGCTGCCGGATCCTCGTGCTCAAGCCACCCAGCTCCTGCCGCAGATGACTGTCCACGACAACGCGGCACACTACCTCGGCATGTTCGAGTCCGTAGCCACTCGGGAGGATTGGCCTCGCGATAGTTGGGCATGGATACTGGCCCCGCTGCTGACAGGGGAACCCCAGCAGGCCTATTTCTCCATGTCAGCGAGTCAAAGAGAATCGTACGACGAACTACGGAAGGAAATCCTGGCCCGTGTGGCCCAACTATTCCGGACATGGGAGTATAACGGCCGGTTGCCAGCCCGTGCCCAAGCCGCCGAACTCAACCGCCTTGCCCATCACTGGTTGCTCACCGGGGACCCCAGCGCTGCCCAAGTGGCCGAACGCATCGTCGTGGACCGGTATCTGCATGCCCTACCACGCCCCCTTCGACAGGCAGCCGGAATGAGGAACCCAGGGACAGTAGGAGAACTCGTCGAGGCAGTCGAGCTAGCGGAGGCGACGTTGCAACGAGAGGCTGGGGAGCGAGCACCGCCGTTTCCCCGGAGGGTGTACCAGGAGCGACGCACGCCAGAGGGCACCCAGCGCGCAGTCAGCAGGTCGGTGGTTCCCGGCATACAGGATGAGCCCATGCCAACGGAGCCACCGCCCTCACCCAATCGCACCTGGCTGGCAGGCTGTGCAGTGCATCTGGAACCACCGCGAGGGGCCCCCCAGACCGAGGTTTTCATCAAGGCCCAACCGTTTACCGCTTTGCTCGACTCTGGGAGTGCCGTAAGCCTGGTCCAGTCCTCTATACTTCCCCCACGGGCGGGAACCAAGGCTCGCATGTCCATCACCTGCGTCCACGGTGACACCCAGAGTGTACCTACCCGAGTAGTGACCATCTCCACCAAGATCGGCACCGGGCCCCTGGAAGTGGGCGTGGTCAAGGACCTACCGGTACCTGTGCTGCTGGGGAGAGACTGGCCAGGCTTGGAGCAACTCCTCACCCAAGCTACCCAGCCTGCCAGCCCTGCCGGGAACCGCCCGAAAAAGAAGGACCTCCGCCGAGCTCCCCGACGGGACCCTGTCCTCCTGGCCTCAGACAGCGCCCGAGATGGTGAGTCCCCCCCAGTTCTAACCTCTTTTATGATGTCTTCCAGCAGGTTAGGGGTGGGGGAAAATTTGTGGAGGAGCAGCTCGGGGATGATCGCCTAAAACATTGCTGGAAGCAAGTACGGGTGCTTGAGGGAAAGGAGGTCCTTCCACCACCGCACCCGACCCCACACTTTGTGGTCCAGAATGGCCTGCTGTACTGTGTCGCACAGCGGAGAGGGGAGGAGGTGAAACTGCTGGTGGTCCCACGCACCAAGACCCAGATGGTAATCGAGCTCGCCCATTCCCATCCGATGGCTGGCCACCTGGGGGCGCAGAATACTACCCAACGGATCCTAGACAGATTCCACTGGCCTGGCATGGAGGCGGAGATCAAACGGTTCTGTCATCATCGAGGTGCCCTTTGAGCGAATAGGAATGGATTTAGTAGGGCCACTGCCAAAGTCCGCCCGGGGGCACGAACACATACTGGTCATCGTGGACTATGTGACCCGGTACCCCGAGGCCATTCCACTGCGCAAGGCTACCTCCAAGGCCTTCGCCCAGGAGCTCTTCCTACTGTGTAGCCGGGTCGGCATCCCCCGAGAGATTTTGACCGACCAGGGCACCCCCTTCATGTCCCGGACGATGGCTGACCTCTGCAGCCTCCTTAAGGTGAAACAGCTCCGGACCACCGTCTACCACCCTCAGACCGATGGGCTGTTCGAGCGATTCAATCAGACGTTGAAGCAGATGCTCCGTCGCGTGGCTGCGGACGACCGACGGGACTGGGACTGGGACCAAATGCTGCCGTACGTCCTCTTCGGCATCCGGGAAGTCCCCCAGGCCTCCACCGGATTCACACCTTTCGAACTTTTGTTCGGGCGGCAGCCCCGTGGCCTGCTTGATGTCGCCAAGGAGGCCTGGGAGCAGCAGCCGACCGCCCATCGGACCACGATGGAGCACGTGAGGGAAATGAGGGAAAGGATCGACCGCGTCATGCCCCTCATCCGGGAACACCTGACAGCAGCCCAGGAAGCCCAACGTCGACGATATGACCGGGCGGCCCAACCACGGGAGTTCCAGCCAGGTGACTACGTGTTGGTTCTCGTCCCCACGGCAGCTTGCAAATTCCTCGCAAAATGGCAAGGCCCATATATCGTTACGGAGAAAGTGGGGCCCGTGATCTACAGAGTACGCCAGCCTGGACGAAGGAAGGAAAGTCAACTGTACCACATTAATCTCCTGAAGCACTGGGAGGGAACGAGGACTCAGGTCGCCGCACTCGCCGCCGTCTCTCCCGTGGTTGTTGACATCAGCCCCCAACTGTCGGCCGCCCAGAGGACGGAGCTCCAACATCTGGTCGGTCAATTCTCTGATGTGTTCTCCCCACGTCCCGGGCGGACCCACGTACTTCAGCATGACATACGCACACCTCCAGGAACCATCGTGCGACAGCGGCCCTACCGAATCCCGGAGGCCCGGCGACACGCGGTCGAAAGGGAGGTACAGGAGATGCTGTAGTTGGGGATCATCATCGTCATGGTCCCAAAACCGGACGACACCCTCCGGTTTTGTAACGACTTCCGCCACCTTAACGAGGTCTCCGAGTTCGATGGATACCCGATGCCCCGTGTCGACGAGGTGCTGGAGCGACTGGTGGGAGCCCGGTTCATTTCCACGCTCGACCTCACCAAAGGCTACTGGCAGGTCCCGTTAACAGAGCCCACCAAAGCCAAGACCGCCTTCTCCACCCCCAGTGGCCACTGGCAGTACTGGGTTCTCCCCTTCGGGCTGCACGGGGCTCCAGCAACATTTCAACGGATGATAGACATCGTGCTGAGACCCCATCAGACTTATGCCGCGGCCTACACCTGGGAGGACCACCAGGAGCGGCTCCGGAGGGTGCTTCTCGAACTGTGGCGGGCTGGGCTCACCGCCAATCCCAAGAAATGTTACCTGGCCCTACCTGAAGCAAAGTACCTCGGTTTCCAGGTGGGTCGGGGTCTGGTCCGCCCACAGGAAGGAAAAGTAGCCGCCATCCTCTCGGCCCCGAGGCCCACCTCCAAGAAGCAGGTACGGGCCTTTTTGGGATTGGCGGGGTACTATAGGTGCTTTATACCTAACTTCTCCACCCTAGCGACCGCCCTGACAGACCTCACCAAGAAGGTACAGCCGGAGAGAGTGAGATGGGGACCCCCGGAAGAAGAGGCGTTCAAGGGGATAAAAGCGGCGCTCACGTCCGAACCGGTATTACGCGCCCCTAACTTTAACTGTCCCTTCTTGTTGCAGACGGACGCATCCGACACCGGGTTGGGAGCCGTGTTATCCCAAATACGAGACGGTGAGGAACACCCGGTGGTCTACATCAGCCGAAAGCTGTCCACAACGGAACAGCGGTACGCGACGGTGGAGAAGAAGGCGTTGGCCATCAAGTGGGCAGTCCTGGAGCTGAAATACTATCTCCTGGGACGGAAGTTCACCCTCATCACTGATCACGCTCCTTTGCAATGGATGGCCCGGGCTAAGGATACCAATGCCCGGGTGACACGGTGGTTCCTAGCGCTCCAGGACTTCCACTTTGACGTGCGACATCGAGCTGGAACCGCCAACGCCAATGCAGATGGACTCTCCCGCCTGTGGACAGCTTTCGCAGGTCTGTCAGGTATGACTTCCCCCCCAGCCCCCACTTCCCCACTCGCCCGAGGGACCAGGACGACGCTTAGGGGGGGGGGGAGTGTGAGCCGTGTCCCGGGCACCTATCAGCATTGCCCTGGCAACGGAGGAGATCCACCTGCACTCAATCACCGCGGGCTGATCGGTCCCAGCTGAAAGGGCTCAGACGAGGACTACAAAAGCTGTACCCGAGAGGACACGGGTGAGAAAGCTCTCCAAAGCAACGCCAGCTAATGTTGTGTCTCTTATCTCTACAGAAAGCGAATGACCGACCAGCCCGCCACCTGAGCACCGGACACCGATTCCCCTTGCACTCAGCCGGCCGGCAAACAGGATCACGCAGCACAGAGGACGAGCACTGGACACTACTGGCACATTCACGATCACTGTCATTAATAAACACACCCTCCGGGGCTTTAAAATTCATCACAGGCTGCCGTGTGATTCTTCAGCCCGCGACAATATATATATATATATATATATATATATATATATATATATATATATATATATATATATATATATAATCAAATTGAGCTTTAGGGAACTTAAAAATAATTTGCAAATAATTTAAACAATAATATGACAAATTTACCTCTTTATTTTTATGACATATGCCACGACATTGCGTGTGTTGTGATGTGGCATAATCCAGCATAATATTTCGGACTGTTTTCAGAGGTTGTCAGGGTCAATATCAAAATGATTTATAAAGCACATTTTTGCCCAATGTGCTGTACATCAAACTATAAAACATAAAAAAAAGCATTGTAAAAACTGACTTTCATTTTGCTATACCACATATTTTCTACATCAACAAACGGCGCTGCTAGCATTTGTTTTGTATGAATGATCTGTCTCTGCAATTGTTTGCTAAATAGGTTTCATATTTTTTGGAACTTTGCCAAATGATTTTTATTTGCTTAAAAGTGCATGTTTAGCACACTGGTAGCCAAAAGTTTATGTTCACCAACGCTGCATTTAATTAGCATATATTTGATCAAAAATACAGTAAAAACTGTAATATTGAAAATTCAGTTTTTCTGTTACACAAATAAATTGCATTTTAAAATATATTCAAATAGAAAAGCTTTTAAATTGTAAATTTCACAATATTACTGTTTTAGTGAGCATAATCAAAAACATTTAAAAATCCAAACTTTTGGTCAACATTGTATGTTCATTTCCCAATGTGCCACCAAGTATGCTTACAAGTCAAACGTCAGATGATGTTTTAAGTGTGAAAATCTGATTTTCTGAGTTGGATAGAAGAATCAAACCCCCAACTCTGGTTTGAGCGGTGGACTAGCACACGTGACTCCCTGATCCCACTCCATCTCTTCTTCCAATCTTCTCTCCTTAAACAATGAATGAATTACGGCAAAAATGCCAAAAATAAATAAAGGAGCTGTCAGCTCTGCTAGAGCATGTGCTTGTTTCAGGCAACTCGTGAAAATACTGACCATTTAGCAGACGTTTTTTATATGAGGTGACTTACTTATAGCTTGATAATTGCCGGTACAGTCCCACTGGAAAGACCCGGGGATAAGTGCTTTGCTCAAAGGCACAATGGTTTATAGAGCAAGTTTGTGATATCAGTAAAACTCAGTTCTGCTAGATTAAATTTGTTTTTAACAACCTATCACCTAAACCATTCAGATATCATTTTATTTAAAATATCTGAATCTCTTAGAGGGGTCCTATTAGGCTCTTTTACAAAGTCTTGATTTTGTTTTGGGGTGTACTAAAACAGGCTCTCATACATATTTTAGATTATTACAACACCTCTCTCCCCAGTCTGGCATGAATGGCTCGAATAGTTCCTGTATCAAATGAAAGCCCATGTTTTGAAATAAGAAATGTGCTGTGATTGGTTAGCTGGGCCAGTGTGATTGTCACCACTCGGTGCCTGGTTGGGAAATGTCACACCACTTACTGTAGCAGATAGCCGCCTGGCAGCTTCAGTTTAAATGTCAAAATCAAACCAATTTGAGCACGATTTAAACCCGGAAGTTCATCTGCCTTGGGAAAGCTAGCGTGTCTCCAACATAGTGACAAAACTCGTTACCTGCTCTACCGCAGCTCAACCAGGTCTCGTCCCATTCGTCTGTGTTTGTGATATCACAAATCCTAAAAAAATATGCAATATAATCAAACCGAGTTTTTGAAAAGTGATTTCAGTTAAATAAAATATCTTCTTTTGAATTGGACATTGAGCTTTGTAATTTTGCAGATCTTTTTGACGCTCAAACAGCAACATAACAAACTAACTAAAGTTGAAAAAGTGAAAAAGCATAATAGCACTCCTTTAAAACAAGAAATTGACCTGACTACAGCTCATTATTCTGCTCCTATTTCCATTCAAATTATTAATAGTCATAGAAAAGAAGGACTTTTTTTTTCATAAACACCTCCCAGACATAAATGATTCAGATACCCCCATGAGGCAATGACCTTATGTGTTATTTTTATTTATTTATTTTCATTCAAAAATCTCTTAAAACCCTCTTTGTTTAGTGCTATTGCCTTGCCTGAGGCATCAGTCTTTCTTTGGGAATATCTGTGTGACAGTATTTTTTCCAACACAGCTGAAAGTGAAAAAAGTAACCTCTTTCAGCAAAACTGTCACTGTAATAGTATCCACATTAAAAAAATTTATGTCCTCAAGAAATGCTGCTGGCTTTCCTTAAATCTATAATCAACACAGCAATCTTTTCAAAATCATTTTGGCTGGGAGGTTTATTGAAAATGTAAATGTGGGTGACCCAAGTGGCTGATGTTGTTACCACACATAACAAAATACAGGTGCATCTCAATAAATTAGAATGTTGTGGAAAAGTTCTTTACTTCAGTAATTCAACTAAAACTGTAAAACTTGTGTATTAAATAGATGCAATGCTGTGTGCATTGCAACTGAAGTAGTTTAAGTCTTTGGTTCTTTTAATTATGATGATTTTGGCTCACATTTAACAAAAATCCAATGTCAACAAATTTGAATACTTATAAGACCAAAAAAAATGTATATATATATTAGTGAATTGTTGGTCTTCTGGAAAGTTCAGTACTTGGTAGGGGCTCTCTTTGCTTTAATTACTGCCTCAGTTCGGCGTGGCATGGAGGTGATTAGTTTGTGGCACTGTTGAGGTGGTATGGAAGCCCAGGTTTCTTTGACAGTGGCCTTCAGCTCATCTGCATTTTTTGGTCTCTTGTTTCTCATTTTCCTCTTGACAGTTCAGATCTGGTGAGTTTGCTCTCCAGTCAAGCACACCAACACCATGGTCATTTAACCAACTTTTGGTGTTTTTGTCAGTGTGGGCAGGTGCCAAATCCTGCTGAAAAATCTAATCAGCATCTTCAAAAAGCTGGTCAGCAGAAGGAAGCATGAAGTGCTCCAAAATGTCTTGGTAAATGGGTGCAGTGACTTTGGTTTTTAAAAAGCACAATGGACCAACACCAGCAGATGACATTGCACTCCAAATCATCACAGACTGTGGAAACTAAACTCTGTTGACATGTCTGTGTGTGGTGGCTCTTGATTAAATTAAAATTAAAAAAATTAAATGAAATTAATGCATTTAGCAGACACTTTTATCCAAAGCGACTTACAGTGGATTCAGGCTATCAGTTTTTACCTATCATGTGTTCCCAGGGAATCGAACCCCCAACCTTACACTTGATAATGCAATGCTCCACTAATTGAGCTACAGGAACACTCTTGATGCCTTGACCCCAGACCCTTGATTTGATTTTGCTTGACAATCCTCATAAGGCTGCGGTTCTCTCTCTCTCTCTCTCTCTCTCTCTCTCTCTCTCTCTCTCTCTCTCTCTCTCTCTCTCTCTCTCTCTCACACACACACACACACACACACACACACACTGGTCAGGTGGCTGTAATTACACAGAAATTTTAGAGGATACAAAACATTTGACCACTGGATTTACAAAAATAATTTCTGTTTTAAGAAGTTCTTTCTTTTTAATTTTATTTACATGTAATGCAGGCATTCCCAATTTTTTGTCAGCATATCTTCTTTCACCTAATATATTTATTTAAAAGACCCCTGAGATTTTAAAATAACCATTTTAATGATTAAGTATCACATTTGTATGTTCATGATTAATGGTTACATGACATGCAGGTAAAACATTTTATATTGATAGAGTTCAAGATTATCCTATTTAAATCAATGTGATAAACAACTTAGGTCAAAAGTAATCTAATAGTAATCTAAAAGTAATGTAAGTAATTACAAATTACATATATATAATTTGTTTGCGTATAGGGAGGCCGACCTAATTATGTAATTTGCTTTGGTGTGGGTGGAGCTAAAGAGTGCTTTCGGAGCATTTGGCTTGTTTCGATTTTTTTGTACAGAAAAATGTGCAAATCTGAATACAGAAATGTAGTTTAGAACAATGATAACCCAGGGTTAAAGGTTAAATGTTGCATCACTCCTGGTATCGTTACATTGAAGAAATTATGCTTGCTGCTTCATTTTGTTATATTTGGTTAGGACATAGCATAAGACTCTTAAATTCCTGCTGCCTACACAAGTCTATAGCTTGCTCAAATTGAAATGCTGTGGATTTTATTTGACAGTAATTTGCGGGAGTTTTATTTATCTCTCCCTATGTATGTGTTTTCATAAGCACATCTGCACTTATTGACATCCATGAAGATGGGATTAAGCTACTCTGTAACAACTGTAATCGAAAAAAGTAACACTAAATATGTTGTGGAGGAGGAAAGATGGAATGACTTGAATGAAAAAAAAAACAGACACAAAAGCTCTCTTCCAAAACCTAGTGAGCCACCTATACCTAGTAAAACAATAGAGATGCTGTTCCAAACAGTAAGCACCTAAATTAGACTACCATTTATGAAACCTTGTTTAGACTGTAATCCACAGCACAACTGCACACTACTTGAGCATGTACTGCCATCCCACAATGCATTGTGACTAGCTCAGAAGAGACATTCAATTCAAGATGACAAATGGAATTAATATAAATGTAGGTATATATTTCATTTAGTACTGTAGGTTTTAGAACAAAGCAAATTGTCTTGTATTTTCATTCTCTCTCTTTAGAATACAGATTCTTGTCACTTCTTGAATGCAGAAAAACTGTGTTTATTATGCAGCTCTTGCACTAATTTTCTGACATTTAAATTGCAGGATGGTCTGCAAATGCAATCGGCATGCTTGTCACCCACATTGACACTAACATGCATGGTAAGCTTTAACAACCAAAATAAACATAAAA
This sequence comes from Carassius carassius, assembly GCF_963082965.1. NCBI lineage: Eukaryota > Metazoa > Chordata > Actinopteri > Cypriniformes > Cyprinidae > Carassius > Carassius carassius. Next base: position 5,978,652 of record NC_081760.1, read on the forward strand.
AACATTTACATTAACATTTAATCATTTAGCAGACGCTTTTATCCAAAGCGACTTACAAATGAGAACAATAGAAGCAGTCAGGTCAACAAGAGAACAACAACAGTATACAAGTGCCATGACAAGTCTCAGTTAGTCTAGTACAGAACGCATAGCCAGGTTTTTTTTATTTTTTATAATGAAAATACAAGAAAAGGAAAAGTGCTAGTATTAGTTGGTTAAGTGCTGGCGAAAAAGATGAGTTTTTAGATGTTTCTTGAAAATGAGTAAAGACTCAGCTGTACGAATTGAGATTGGGAGGTGATTCCACCAGCTGGGCACAGTCCAGGAGAAGGACCGTGAGAGTGATTTTGAACTTCTTTGGGATGGCACCACAAGGCGTCGTTCACTTGCAGAGCGCAAACTTCTGGAGGGCACATAAGATTTAACCAGTGAGTTTAGGTATGTTGGTGCCGTGCCAGTGATGTCCCCAGTGATGGTGCCGTGCCAGTAGGCAAGCATCAGTACCTTGAATTTGATGCGAGCAGCTACTGGTAGCCAGTGTAACCTGATGAGGAGAGGTGTAACGTGAGCTTTTTTTGGCTCATTGAAGACAACCCTCGCTGCTGCATTCTGGATCAATTGCAGAGGCTTGACAGTACATGCAGGAAGGCCCACCAGGAGAGCATTACAATAGTCCAGTCTGGAGAGAACAAGAGCTTGGACAAGAATTTGGGTGGCTTGCTCTGACAGGAAGGGTAAAATCTTCCTAATGTTGTATAAGGCAAATCTGCAGGACCGGGACATTGTAGCAATGTGGTCTGTGAAGCTTAACTGATGATCCATCACAACTCCTAGGTTTCTGGCTGTCCTCGAAGGAGTAATGGTTGACGAACCCAGCTGTATAGAGAAGTTGTGTTGAAGCAAAGGGTTAGCTGGAATCACCAGGAGTTCTGTCTTCGTAAGTTTAAGCTGAAGGTGATGGTCATTCATCCAGCTAGAAATATTACTCAGACAGGCTGAAATGCGAGCAACTACCATCGGGTTATCTGGTTGGAATAAGAAGTAGAGGTGTCATCAGCGTAGCAGTGATAAGAAAAACCATGCTTCTGAACGACAGATCAATGACGTCATGTAGATGGAGAAGAGAAGTAGTCCAAGTACTGAGCCTTGAGGAACCCCAGTAGCAAAGTGTTGTGACTTAGAAACATCACCCCTCTACTACTTTTCTACTACTGTATAGTAAACTCAGACCACTATATTTATTTGACATATTTGACATTTATGGAAAAAAAAAGAAAATTTAATTTAATTTAATAACTATGGAGTCTGCTTTCATGGGTTTAACATCAAATTATCAGCTCTGAAAATGCTAATATGTCTGCTGCACTAACAGTGTGTGTGTGTTTGTTTCATGCGGGTACAACTGACTTTGTATTCGGATGCGGGACGGCACTAACAAAGCCTGACGATCCTGCACCTCGTCATAATCATACATCCTGTTTATAAAATAGGAAGTGTCCAACAGAACAGGCATTACCAGATGGCGCCTGTCGGTCGATGGTGGATTCAGCATGAAATAACCATAAAATAACCTTCACGGTGATAATGAGGGAGTTAAGGCACTGAACACCCATGCAGTGATTGATTTTTAGATTTTATTTCATTACTTGTTTATTCATTGAAGATTCCAACCCGCATTCTGACAATATTTTCTAAGACTGTCATACTCGCATAGACACACACACAAAAACACACACAACTACATTCACACATACAGGCAGTCACAAATAAAAATTACTTCCAATAAAATGGAAAGGTCACGCTAAACACACACACACACACACACACACTCAAACACACACACACGCCTCATACAATATGAATTTCCATTTGTTTTGCTCACTAGCTCTCTCTTCCTCTTCTCTGGGATCCAGGTGTTGCTTTATTATTAATGAAGAGTTTAATGCCTCCTTCAATTCTCCTTTATTTCCTTCCTCCTTCCCCTGAAATTAAAGAGTATCAGTTTTGCTTAACACTTCTGAAATTCTGCCATAATGCTCAGCAACTGCTGTCTTTTTTTTTTTTGCATAGGTATTGGCTTTTGTAAAACCACCCACCCTTTCTATGCTTCCTTTCACATGCATCTTTCCTCTCTAGTGAGCGATATTGCTTTTCTAATCTTGCTGACGAACAATATTTCTGGATTATTTTTCTATTTTTGCAGAGAGAAGTGTGGTGCTGTTTTGAATGCAGTGGGTGCTGTGTATGTCTGCAGGTGCCTGTGTTTTGATGTTTTAGAGGTCAGAGGAGACGCACTCTCTCTGTATAATGAAGAAGAGGTGGTTGCTGGGTCACTGCTAACTGTATGCAGTGTTTTGTGAGCGACATGCTCCATCTCAACCTCCTTCTGGAGCGAGCATCTAGTACCCTGATCATTCACACTCCTGCATAGGTGCCTTCAGTTGGTCCTGCTTACTATATAGATTGGTGTTTAAGCTATTTTATATATAAAAAAAAGTACTGTGGTGGTACCACGGTAATGAGATGGTGATGATGTATCAGAAAAACATAGTACTGGAATTCATATATAAATTTGTATTTATAGTCAATGATGCTTCTAAGAATATAATATTAGTTCCATGGTACTTGTCTTAAAAAAAAAAATAAAAGTAACACACTGGTACAGTTAGTAGTATTTTAAAATAATAAAATTTTTGTACTGTGATACATGCCCAAAAATCATGGTAATACCATGGTACTTTAATATACTGTACACTACCGTTCAAATGTTCTTGGTTAGTAGATTCATAATAATGTTAATACTATTATTTTTTAATACATTGGTACTTTTATTCTGCAAGAATGCATTAAAATGATGCAACAGTAAATACTTTTAAATTGTATATATATATATATATATATATATATATATATATATATATATATTATTATTATTATTATTATTATTGTTTTTTTTTTCCAAATCAATGCTGTCTTTTTGAACTTTGTTTATCAAAGAATTCTGAAAAAAGTATCATGAATTCTACAAATCAGTTCATCACTGAATCTGTTTTCAATACTGATAATGATAACAACAACAACAACAATAATAATAATAATAATAATAATAATAATAATAATAATAATAATAATAATAAATGTTTCTTGAGTGATTTTTGAATGATTTCAAAAGTATCATGTGTCACTGAAGACTGGAGTAATCATATTGAAAATTTAAATAAAAACTAAAATAGAAGCCTTGATGATCATAAGAGACAGTAAAGTATACCCTTTCAAAAAGTACTGTAGAGGTACCATAATGTTCTGTACCAATGACTTCAGACGATATATTGTCTCACGAGCTTAACATTCTTGTCATGTGACATAAAGCATTAACAATACAACTATGTATAACTGATATAGGCTTAGGTCCCTACTGTAAATAAGATAAAACCATTAAAGAAAAATGTTATGGTTTCCACTACAAATATCATTACAGACATTACAAAATATTAGCTTTTAGCCATTACAAAATGGTTTTGTGTAGTGTGTTTTGGGAAATATTCTATTAGGATTTATTGTCTGATACTGTAATCTATTAACTTTGCTTAAAAGCCCGTGTTTTAACTCCAGTATCAGTGTCATACCATAAAATACTTTAATACAACTGACTTTGTATTTAATGTGAATTTAATTTAAAAAAAAGTTACTAATTAGCCTTTCATTGTACAAAAAGAAAGCAAAGAACGTTTGCATTATCAAAGAACATTTTCACTTCAGTCCAAGGAGTTCAAGCTCTCTCAAAAACTGCCATAATAATCTCTAAAGCTGTTTACACTGTGAAATTAATATCTTCCTTACATTTGTACATCTTCACTCTGTTGTTTCGGAAGACAGAATTAGTCAGACAATTCAGTCAGCCAGTGCCTCTGATTGGACCTTGCATTCAATACACTCAACAGAATCGTATGTGATTAGTTATAGAGGGCAGCACTGTGCCAGTGTAATTCAAATCTCATTATTTAAATGATCTTTGCTGCCATGTCAAATTTTAGTTTTTAAACATTTACCAGTGAAATGTTTTTTTATATTAAGTGCAGAAAAAAAAAAGTTTAAAAGTCTCTCTAGACAGCAACAGTTCACTGTACAGAAAAGCACCCAGAGACCGACCTAAAATTGATGTCCAGTAACATTGTTCTTGTGCGTCTGGAATATTTTGCTTCCGCAGCACTGCTGAGAGGGACATGCTAGTGTTGCTGTATAGATATCGATTTCTTTTAAACAGGTTATCAAACTCCTAAGAGACAAGGTCTCACATGTCCTCTCCCACCCATCATTCTCTACTCATGGTACCTGTAGCGTTAATACACCTTTGCCAATTCTGTTTTTACGACCTTTAAATATCAAAGACTGACACCACTTCCAGCCTGAATGCACTTTTAATATGCAACATATTTTATTATGACCATGAAGACAGAATGGCCAAAAGGAATAACTGTTGGTTTGATATTATGAATTAACTGGTTGGTGTATATAGGAGTTTTAAATAAGGTCAGAGAGGTTTATTATTTTATTTGTTTATTGTTCCTGTGGCTCAGAGGTAGAGCATTGCATTAGCAGCACAACAGGTTGTGGGTTTAATTCCCACACATACTGGTAAAAAAAAAAAAAAAAAAAAAAAAAAATGCACTGAATTCACTGTAAGTTGCTTTGGATAAAAGCGTCTGATAAATGCATGAATGTAGATTCATGCCTTGAGGCCTGTGTGTCCCGAGGGGCCATAACTTTGATGGTAGGACCTTACTTGTCTAACCTTATGCGCTGTTGGTTTCGAAGCAAATATTTATGGTAAAAAGCATTGTGATGCACATAGGAGCTATGAATTTGATATAGTTATGCATTGCATAGATATGAGAGGTTAACACTGCACACCATGAGACAAATTCACCAACCACCTACAAGGTGCTAAATTAATTTGAAAAGTAATAAAGAAAAAGTAAAATAATAACAACAACAACAACAACAACAATAAAAATAATAATTACTATTATTATTATTAAAATATTATTTTAAAATGTAAATTATTTTGAATGCATGACATTATTATTATTATTATTAATATACATTTCTATTGTTATAAAAATTATAATGCTTCCATTATTCCTTCAGTGAATGGGGTGATAAAATAATCCATATATCCTTCTACCCATTCATCCATCTGTCATGAAGCCACCCATCTGATGATGGTGCTGTGTAATTCTAAATTTGGCTTCCACAGCTAATTTTGTTATCTGCTAGATAAAAGTTCCCATGCTGATATCTTCAACTCATTGAAGGGGAGGATAGGCCTCCTGTGGATTTCTGGGACTGCATGCTTGCTTTTCGATTCAATTCTTGTCCATCATAACGATACATGTATTCTTACACAAACACACTCTCTTCAGTCGCAAGTTCAAATACACAGATGGCTGTTGAAAAAAAAAAAAAAAAACAAACAGTGAAAATTGATTCGATTAATGAAGATATTGAGTTGTCTTTTAGCATGTTTAAATACTGCTGTATGTAAGAAGATAATTTGTCTCAATCTTGGTTGATCAACAATACAGCTTTTGATAATTATCAATCTGTTTAAAATGACAGATGGTTGGACTGATTTTGGCTTACAAAGATTATGAAAACATAATGCAGCATTATGTTCCTTTAAAGTGGTGCACTTTGACCCTTCCTATGTAACATCCAAAATAGTCACATCATGTAAGATAACTATCATAATGTACAATATCTTGCTGGATGTGCTCAGTAAAAAAGAAAAAAAGCATATTGAGTTGTGAAAGACACACTGTTCCTCAGGTGGCTTTCTGTGTGCGCAATTCAAGATAATGAATGTGAAACACAGACAAGTATAGGCTACTTTGGGTTTCGGGCACATACTTAAATAGTCAAATGCAAAAATAAATAAATAAATAAATAAAAATACAAATTCTAAATGTTTGTCTTGACAAATTTTCACCTAAACACAGTCAGTTGTGTATTTAGTGATCATAAACATTTAACGAAGTAATTGATAGCTTGTCAGTATATTAGATCTGTGCATTCAGTCTTAAAGTGACAGCAGCCTAATAAACCTGTCATTTAAAGGGGTCATGGCATGATCAAATTTGCCTTGACTGGTGTCCTCTGACAAAGTTTTGCTTAGGTCTCTCAGAAGTCTAGGACCAGCACCGAATGGATGCATGGATAGATAGATGAATCTAAAATTTACCCTGAATAGAAGCAGGAACTTAATAGATTTTGACCAGAAAATAAGTTATAATTTTTACACATACATCACTTGAGTCAATCTAAATAGAACATGAGGGTAAAGCCATATTCACATGCACATTTGTGTGTCCCCGAGTGCATGACCTTTAAAACAGTAGGGACACAGTGACACACTGCTGTGTTCAAGAAATGCATACACACTGCTGATTTCATGCCCCCCCTGCTGCATCCCACCAGTACAAAACCTCCCGTGTGTGTGCACAGGTTTTAGGGTGTGGATGAGGGTTTGGAAAGAGCAGGTAGAAGAAGAATGGAAACTTACAGTACACACAGAAAAAAAAGGAAAGAAATAGGGCATGAGATTAGGAGTAGGACATTAAGAGACACTGAGAGGTAGTGTAATTATTCTCTCTCTCTCTCTCTCTCTCTCTCTCTCTCTCTCTCTCTGTGTGTGTGTGTGTGAATAATTAACTGAGAGTCCATGGGGAAGTAGTTGAGGGGTGTTTGCATTTGGCTAACGTTGCTTTCCCCCACTGCTACTGTCACACTGCCAGGGTAATTTCACACTGCTTACCCCTCTCTTACTCTCTCTCTGTAAATTTCTATGTCCTTCATAAACATGTTCTGCAGTCTACCTGCTGAGAGAACTGAGAGTTCAAAGCTGAGCTGCACTATTTATTCTACTCTCAGTTGCATCAGTCAGAGTGCGAATTCTTGTCTTGTGGAAGATAAATATGTGTTGACAGCTGATTTCTTTATTGGAAGAGAGATCAGTAGAAAGAGAGAGAGAGAGACAGTTGTATCGAAACAATGAATGTCCTTTTCCCAGTGCTGGTTTGTTGAAAAAATTATTGCATTTCGATCAAATTTTACAACACTTTTTCATCAAAACTCTCACATTGGAATTGTATGTTGTTGTTTTGTTTTTGTTTTTTGTTTTATTTATAACATTTTCTATTACCTTAAAATTACTTTATTATTTCCCCCTAAATAAATTAACAGAGTTTGGTTTAAAATCATGTATGCTGAAATGAGATTAATCTAGTCATACCCAGTCCTAAAAGCTATTTTACTTTACTTGGAGCTGTTTGCCTCATGGAGGCCGCCATTTTTATACCAAATGACCACCTGGATACCTCTGGCTTTTTCTTAGTAACCCCCTCTGTTATTTTGATGCATTTTTAATTGTGGAATAAAAGGATGATGTTGAGTATGAGTAAACACTGACTTCAGTAAAGGAAAAACATTGACTTCAGTAAATGATGTTGCATCCATGCCACTAGGTGTCAGTATAAGTCCAAGATGACTGGCATTACACAGTCATAAAATGAGTGCATATTCAATGTTCATGTTCAAATTTCATGTTCTGAAAGATGTATCAGGTGTATCCAATCACCCACAATGCTTTGCACACAGTCAAGTTCATGAAAAATACTTAGCTAAAAATTAATTGACATTAATTATTATTATTATTATTTTTTGTAAATCAGGAATGCCCAATCCTGTACCTGGAGATCAACCTTCCTGCAAAATTCAACTCCAACCCTGACCAATTAAGTACACTTGAATCAGCTAATTAAGATTTTCAGGTGCACTTGATAGTTACAGATAGGTGTGTTTGCTCAGAGTTGGAGCTGAACTCTGCAGGTAGCTAGATCTCTAGGACAGAGGGTTAACCCACTCCGAGGTAAGGCTAAAAGTAGCCTAAAAATCCATATCTTTAAGCAAGTGCCAGATATAGGTGCCATGTCATAAAAAACATTTTTTAATTCTGGTGTGAGTTTATGCACTCTAAGAAAAATAAAAGAACTTCCAGTAAAATTGGTGAAATCTGAAATGATTATCTTACCCTGTATGTACATTGTACATGTACATGTTGTTGGTTATGATAAGAAAATTTGCAAATGTGCAGAATTCAGTAAACAAATCTGAATGCTCCTGATTAGTCACTGCATTCATAAACTCAACAGAATCGTGATTGGTTATAATGCAGAATGCGATCACTCGTAAAAAGAAGTCTAATGCTAGAAGTCTAGTTTAATTTCATTTTTACTTTATTCATGACAGCCATAATAGATTTAGTTTACCTGTGCAAGGGCATTTTACCCCAAGCCCTCATGAATTTTTGACCCTTGGCCATGGGAAGACTAAGGTTACGTCCAGATGAAGCCAGTGTTTTCCCTATCCAATTTTTGTGAAACGCGACTCCATGTGGACAGGGCCTAAGACTTGCCCATCTTTACACAAGCACCTTCTATGCTCCAGGAACAGGATTGGGCACCCCTGTTGTAAAGAAACGCAATAAAAAAAACTGTGCACACGTAAACCAGTGGAAGGCCACAGACAGTTATCATTGCATGTTTTCCATTAATAGAAGATTTAGTATATTTAGGTTTTTAATATAAGGAATTTTTCAAATTATGATTTTAATAGTATTTTCATGCCTTGAGGGGTGGAAACATTTATTATGTAGCAATGCACACTTACTAGACTGTCATAGTAACACAATATCTGTCTATATCACTTTCATTCTGGCCAGTGAACCAGTTTGTAACTATAACTGATCAAAAGAGTACTACTGTTAATCTAACATTCTTTTTAACAGAATCAACTCTTTTTTTAACACATTTTTTATTTTTATTTTATTTTTTTCAGGTACGGGCTGAGTGTCTTTCTTTTTTTTTGTCAATTCCTCTGGCATGATTTGTGCAGCAATAGTAGCTACCCACTACATAATCTTGTGCCAACCAGATAGTTACTGTTGCTAGATTTACGATATTATAAAATGTGTATACACGCTATAGCGTGACATTTATATTAAATTTATTTTTATCATTAATACTAGTATTTTACGACAGTACTACAGTTATCATTAGGTATAATTTTTACCAAAATATTGTTAGTAATGTCCTATACAAACTAGTCACTGTAATAGACATTATTCTCCTACACAAACACATTCAGTTCTAAGTGTGGAAAAACTACTTAAGCCATTTGTCTTAAATCTTAAGGCCCGTGTTTGTGTGTGTGGGTCTGTTTATCATGTGTAAAGCACACTGTGTAAATTTATTTATTTATTTTTGTCACAATTTTGCCATCTGAAACAGATTTCAGGAGTTGTAAAAGATTTCTCTCATCGTTGGGCAAAATCGGCAGCCTTGGATCGCTTGGTGTGTCAAGCTCACTGACGGAGGATTAATTGCCTGGTGGTATCGGATGTTTTCAGGCACAGGCCTGCAGTGTGACTGTGGCTATGATGGCCATCTAATGAAGAACCAACTGGAGTACAACAATGCAGCAATGAGAATGCAGTCTGTGACCTCTTTGCTCAGTATTTATTTATTTATTTTTTCAAAACATTGCCAATATTGACACAAAAGATTGTTTGGGTTACTGCGTTACAGTTTTACTTTTGCTGGACTGATGACCAAAAAACACCCAGTCAACATTGTCAGTCATTTGCTAATATGTATATCATAGAGTCTGAATTAACAGCCAATTGCTTGGCTGTGCTTTGGCCTTTACCCAAGGGGTCATACTGTAAAATATGACAAAGCAATTGGAAAGAACTGGAAAAAAAAAAATAGAGTGAGCGAGAAAGACCAAAATAGGGCATGAAAAATGACTATACAGTATTTTGTTTGTGGCATGAATGTGATGGTTTGCCTGTTGGCTCCACACCCCATTTGGAGTCTGCAGCAGATGGATGCAATGCTAATTGGTGTCAGATCAATGGGCATGTGGCTCTAGAGTAGTTCAGAGCTCGACCCTCCTTCCCCAGTGCTCTTCCCCAGCCATGTCCACCCGTTCTGGGCCACATGTAGCAGCCAGCCCCCTCCCAACTCTGGAGCCTGACACTGCCCAGGAAGTCAGTACAATTCAGAACACAATTCAGAATGAATACAGAACACTTGAGAATTGGCCTGCATGCTCTTCCTATTGGTCGTCACCAGATTGTGCACCTCTCCCTCTGTCTTTCCCTTTGTACTGTCCAAAATTTGTTCTTTGGCCTTTTCTGCCTTCCATTCTTCCATCTCACACTCTTTTCATTCAGAGTCCATCCCTCCCTCTCTTGTTCTCCCATCTCTTATCCCCTGGTCGGAATAAGGCAATCGTGGTGTGCAGTGAGGGAATGCAGTTTGAATTATTCAGTCTTGGCATTTTGGAGCTCAGCTAGTTTTCCCTGGCCAACCTGTTTTGTGTGTTTGTTATTATTTGATGGTGCCTGACGCGATGATTCATTATTCATTCTTTTGGAAGGGCACGATGGGCCATTCATGACAACTCACCCACACAAATATCTTCTCCTCCTCTAATTGTCCCCAATGTTCAACTGCCTGCTACACACATCATCACACACCAAATTATAAACACCAGTTTATGGGGTTGATAAGTTCTGGACAAGTTTCAGGCTACATTTGACCATTTTTGAGAATTAATCCAGTTGAAACAAATCATGAAATTCATGTTCAGTGTTGGTTGGACAAACAGTTAGTTTGCAATATAATAATTAATTTAATGTACTTTATAGGGACAAACTGGTATTTTACAGCAAGAGCAAATTAGGCTTAATAAGAAGTGCTTGGCAACACCAGTCAGTTTAAATTGTGATCTTATTTATTTATTTGTTTTTGCTAAATAAATTTGGAAAAGAAAGTACTGTATGTATATATATATATATATATATATATATATATATATATATATATATATATAAATTTGGCTTATTAGAATTATTTCTAAGAGGTCATGACACGTGTAATAATATAATGTTACTGTTATTACAACATTGAGCATATACTTTTGTTACTTCTATTATACATTAGAACTATATAGTTCTAATGTATAATAGAAGTAACAAAAGTATATTATATTTATATAATAAATATAATAAAGTAAAATTTAGTTCTTTATATATATTTTTTCTATTATATAGAAAGGAAGTCATTAGATAAATTTAATAAGAAATATATGAGAATCGTATCTCAAAGGGAAACTGTTATAAAATTAATCCGTTCACATTTTACCCCTTCTAAAGCATATAAGTGCATCACTTTACATAACTTTACATTTACATTCAGCAGGAACCCAATTTTGATATTAAAGCATCTTTCTACACTCTCATTTCGGTGTCTAACATTTGAATCAGAATAAACTTTATTCACCAGTGTGCAAATACACAAGGAATTTGTCTTTGAACTTTTGGTAAAAAACGTGCATATACATGACATTGAAAAAAATCGGTATGCATCTGGAACAGAAGGAACATTTACATACAGATTTGTGCATAAGCTGTATAAATAAAAATGTATATGTATATGTGTTTACATAATACTTGAGAGAGTGGCAATAATTAGTTATTAAGAAATTAACTGCAGAAGACAGGTGGTAATTTCTGTATTAGCTGTTTGAGCTGTAGATAGCATGGCATGTTTTAATATGAACTCTTTAGATGTTCTAGTGCACTGTAACGTCTGCCTGAGGGGAGAAGTGCAAACAGGTTGTGGTCCGGGTGAGAGGGGTTTGTGAAGATGTTACCAGGGGGGCAGGGTTTCATATTTTTTTGAAGCACCCCTCGGCGCCGCCATTGGCTAGCGGACCCCCACCTGCTGTTAGCATTCCATTGACTCCCATTCATTTTGGCATCACTTTGACAGCGAATAACTTTACATATGAGGTGTTTAAAGACATTTGTCCATTCATTATTTCTAAAGAAACACGAAAATGTAAAAGACGAAAAAGGCTCCATTACCTTGTATCTTACGTTATGGTCCTGTAGAAGCAGTTTTTGTAAAAAATAGGCTAACGATTGCGTCATAACCAGCGACTCTCTGTCGCACAGTAGAGAAATTACCGTATGGACAGGAGGAGAAGCTCGCAGGCAATCTTTTACTGTCTATGAGGCTATCAGGGGGACGTGGAGGCATAAAGTCAAGGGAGATAATTAATCAGAATACTTACCAAAATGGGCTCCTGTTCACTCTCGCCTTCTCTGGAAGATTCGGTGGGTGATCCAGATTTCTCTTGGCACAGCTATTAGACGACTTACAGGTTGCTCACGTGACATCTATGTCATCAAGCTCAGTTTGAGTCTGCGCAGTACGCTCAACCCCCAGGAAGTGCGTGCTTCTAATTGACTTCACTTGTCTCCGTTGAATCCAATGGGGTCGCTGTGTCCATTTCTTTCACTGTCTATGGATGTTACCTGCCCGTTTCTTCACTATGGAGTTGTACATTTCCTGAAGATTGGGCAGGTGCAAATCAGTTATCCTTTCAGCTGTCATGACAGTCCGCTGCAGTCTTTTTGCATATGATTTTATTACCATGTGCGCATTTAGGCCTGATCTAAGAAACTGAGGTTTTAGGCAAATACACTTTACTAATGTTCCACAATTAACATAGAACATTATGGATTATTTTACTCTTTTTTTTTTTTTTTTTAGCTTGAATCTTGTTTTTAGTGACTTGCTGGCATATTTTGAATAATTAAGGCCCACAATCATTCCTGTGGTAATATTTCACTTTTTCACTCAATCATCAACCTGGGGAAGTGAAGGAGAAACAGATCTATGTGGACATTCAGTAAATACACAAATCTAATAATCAAGAATCATATTTGTTATTTTCTTTAAGCTAAAAAATAACATTGATATTGAATTTCCTCTGTTCTCTTTTAGATGCTAATCCCTTTAAAATTGCTTGCTGTCAAAGACTGTCGGAATTTCAGAAATGCCAGCATTAGCCAGTAGTTCTGTCTTGTCGATGACATCTGTTCTAAAGTGCTCACTGGCACTTTGTGATTGATGACGCTGACATACTCGACAGGCTAGTTTAGTTCTTTCTCCCGTGAGACGTGCACAGCTAGCATGAAACGCCATATTGTCACAGCTGTTAGCTTTAGCTTTGACAGCTTCTCACACTGACTAAAGACAGACAGCAATGTTTTTCGTGCTGCACCCACTGAAAATGACATGTTGTGATTTTGTGGCCTATACTAGTGTCCAAAATTTTAATGAATTCATCTCTATCCTTCCTGAAAAAAAAAAAAAATGTCATTTTTTTTATTACGCATTTTGCTGAAATTCTACACCTGCTAACTTGGCTGTGAAAAAGCTAACTATTAGCTTTTTCGCTAACAAAGTCATTCTATCCTTTGTGCTCAGTCAGTTGGCATTGCTGTCACTCCTCTCTACCCAGTAAACAGAGTCAGATTTGGGCAGCAAATGAGGGCTCTCTGCTGGACAGATGGTTCTCACTTCCAGCCGTCTGAACACTAGTCTCCGCCAGACCTAGCCATATGAACCCTCCTAAATTAAATATGAGCTCTTTCTGGATACAGAGGATACTCATAACACACTGCTGTCTGAAAGCCAATGCTTGAGCAAAAGAAACTCTCTGGAGAGGATAGCAGGAGTTTATTTGGGTTTGAGTGTGTGTTAAAGCCTGGTGGACATACCTGTGTATATACACCTGTAGATAAGCCCTATCATCGCCTCAGAGCACTGTGTTGGAGGTCGGCATCCTCCATCTGTTCACAAAGAACTTCTGGCCGCTATGCCAGAGCTAATTTACTACCACTGCTTGTATTTGTATTTATCAATACTAACATGCCAGGCTTTTGGATCATAATAACTATGTGTCTAACTGTCACACAGCATGTGTGATAGAGGTATCCAGCCATAGATTTTCATTTAATTGCATGCAAGGAAGCCTTCTGGACTGCTTTCCTGCGATAATTAGAATTAACATTAAATTGCTTGAATTTATTGGGCAAAGTTTGTCTTTGAGCTCTCTGGAAACATTATTCTCAGCTATTAATGTGCTCTTTTGGCAACATGTAATGAAAAAAAAATATATATATATATATATATATATATATATATATATATATATATGAGAGTAATAACTTAGTAACATTTTTATTTAACATCTCATATTTCATAGAAATATTGATATACAATTTATTTCCTTGACTTATTATGTGTACCCAAAATGCCTGATAAGCATGAAGTATGTATGTCCTATGTACACTACAGTGGGCATGCAGGAAACTGATGTATGTCTCGCAACAGAAAGTCATATTCTGCTTCGAAACCCTAAAACCGTCCTGAGATTTTCAACAGTTTGAAAATTAGTCAGACTTAAATGCTAATTACAACATATATTTCTATAAAAGTCATTCAGTCAAGTTTTTACACACACACACACACACAATTTATCCACTATGATATAAGATGATAATACTAATTATGAAATAATTTTTGCCAGTGTTACCCATTGAGATCCCTTCTGAAACTTCAGAGAAATGTTAAATTAATAGGGTCTTTTTCTCAGGAGGACAATCCGAGAAGCAGGAGACTTAATTTAGTTGTCTCTTCATTTAACTTAACTCTAAAGTTTCCCTCCATTTAACCTCATTGCTGTCTACAAGAAACTGAATAATTAAAGCAAGCTTATTTGTAGGTTTTTCTTTCCTAAGGGTTATTCTCTGTCTGTGCTGTCTCGTGTTGGCTCTAAAGTCACAGGGTGAAGTAATAATACTTCTTTGTGCACTCTCCTGTTGGAGCAGATTGAGTCATCTGGTTCTCCCAATCTCTACAGGCTGCAGTGCCTGTGGCAGGCCCTATTGTCTGTGGGACAGCGACAGATATACTATGTGCTTGTTAGAGCCAGAGCACATCTGAATCTGTGTGTGTGTGTTATACCTGCAAGCCTCTGTTCTCAGAGCTGGCTCTTGAATGTACAGTGTGACATTGTCTATTTGATGCTGACAGATAACACATTGTCTCTCTCTCTCGCCCTTTCTCACTTTCATCATTTTGTTCCAGACAGACAGCCATTTCCAACATGTCTACAGTTGTCTGTTTCTCATTCTCCTTGTCTCTGTCTTTTTTTTTTCTTACTTGAGGCCAGTGCTGTCTGGAGTGTCAGACAATGTGTGGAACTCCCAACGGTAGCAGGAAAAGCCCTGGATGTTCGTGGCATCTGCTGCCTGACACTCTGCCCACAGTGGAAATTCCTTATCCCTGTTCTGGTGTCTGCATGTTTTAATCAGTGGTGGAAAGAGTACTGAAGATTTGTACTCAAGTACAAGTACTGTTACATTGTTGAAAAAAATACTCAATTACAAGTAAAAGTACTGGTGTCAAAACAGTACTTAAGTATAAGTAAAAAGTACTCCTCTCAAAAACATACGCAGAGTACAAGTTACTGGTTACTTTTTAGCTGGCGATATTTAGTTAAAAAAAATATTAATATCAAATATCTATGTGGATGGATAATAGCAACTTTGAACAAAACCCACTTTTATCTTATTGACGAAGCATGTTAGTTAGTGGTCACGATGCAGGGATTTCTAACTTCAATATCTGGTTGGATAGGAGTGGTTACAGCACTTTTACAATTACTTGAATTGGTTTTGGGGGTGTACTAGAACATGCTCTCATGCTTGGTGGTTCGAAAAACACATTATTTTTCACATAATTTACATTATTACAATAACTTTCTCCCCAGCTTGGTACAAATGTCTCAATTAGTTCCGGTTTTGATGAAGACATGCCTTCCGAAAAACAAAATGTTTTGTGATTGGTTAGCTGTCCCAGTGTGTTGTGATTGGTGAACAGCTCAGACGGTGTTTCAGTACTGCCTGCCCCTTGCCAAAGCAGCAAGTTCCCTCTGATAAGGATGGCATCAATATTGCCATATCAATTTGATATTGTTTTGGAAAATAACGCTGTAGTCCAAACAAGCTGTTTATTGTAGTTCTTGAAAAGGGATTACATTTTTTTTTATCTCCCTTTGGAGTGGACTTTGAGATGTGTAACTTTGTAGATCTTTGTTATGCCCAAACATACACACTACACACTGACTAAAATTCAAAAAGTCAAAAAGCATAATAGGACCACATTAAGAATATCTGCTTGTTAAGTCTGACATCATCTTCACCACTTCTGGGACCTAATGCTCTGCCAGACGCCCCCCAAAAAACAACAAACTGATTCAGCTAAAATATTAGTGTCTGAGACACTGTGAGCATGGAGACTGTAGTGTGCACAGCAAATTAGGCTTAGCTTTAATATTAGCCTAATATTAATGAAAAAGTGTTAATAAATGGCTGCTGAGATAGTAGAGGCTTGGACCCGGAAACAACAGTATTATGCCCCCGATTACCATTACAAAAAAACTCAATCTTAAACATTTGCTAATTCTGTGTATTTGTGTCGTTAAAATAGTTAATTTACAGCACAAGGAAGCTTGATTTCAAATTTGATTTCAAACTGAATTGGATAAAAAAAAAAAAAGACAAGTACACAGTCAGTAATAAAATTATAAAACAAATGACCTCAGTTCAGTTTGAGGTATTTATAATATGACCACATTTATTTTTTACAAGCACAGATTTAAGAGCCATACAATATGTTAGGCCTATTTATGTAGATAAATAAAACATCAGATGGCTTTGACCTGCAATGACTGCAAATGTAGTGATGCAGCAGACAGGATATTTATATGTACAAATCAGACAAAAATCCCATTCCAAAACATTTCTATCTTAAATTTACATTGTAAATAAATTAAAGTTCCATCTTTGTTTAAAGACTTTCTGGTGCATTTCACTTACAACCAATAACATTTCTAGAAGGATTTTCATCGGTCAGGTGTGGATCTATTCTAAATGGTTGATAACTTTTGACAAAATTTTATCCAGAAGCAAAGATAAATAATTTCTACTTTAAAAGTACGGAGAGATCGCGACTGCACACAGTCTGCACACAAGCAGTTCATTTGTATAAGTTAGGCCTATTTGAGAGCTCGCATCCAGTTTTCTGTGATTACATGACAGTGTTCTCATGTTACAATAAAGCGCAAACCATATTTGCGCGGGAATGATTGTAATAATGCGGAATACCTGCAATCCCACGCAGACATTCAGACTGTAATTGACCGGAGACGGATGCGTGTCAAACTCACTTTCGGAGAGGACAGGGATGCAGATTGTATCTGTGTATATTCAGATACTGTGGAAATTGAGTAATGAATGGAACCGTGTCAGATATTTCAGTATCGGTAATAGATATTTATGACAACACTACCATGTAGTTTGTTTCTTCAAGTTCTGAGTCCATAAATGACGCTGAGCTCCATCTCTGTCTGATCAGCTCTTCACCCGCTGCAGCAGCACTGTTCCCGGTTCAGATATCAGCGCTTTTATTGGTCCGTTTACAATCGGATATTTTTATTGGATGCTGAAGTGCTGTCAAAAGTTTGAATATCAATTCAAATTGTGGGCGTACTGAGTAACGAACTATTTATTTTAGTTTATTTTGCTTAATTTGTACTTAAGTACAAGTAAAAGTACAGCCTTAAAAATATACTCAAAAAAGTACAAGTACCCGAAAAAACTACTTAATTACAGTAACGTAAGTAGTTGTTAGGCCTATTATATAACGTGAGTCTTTAGATGTTTTTTGAAAATGAATAAAGACTCAGCTGTTCGAATTGTGATTGGGAGATCATTCCACTAGTTGGGCACAGTCCAGAAAAAAGGTCCGTGAGATTGATTTTGAACTTCTTTTGGATGGCACCACAAGGTGTCGTTCACTTGCAGAACCCAAACTTCTGGAGGGCACATAAGATTGAACTAGTGAGTTTAGGTATATTGGTACCGTGCCAGTGGTCGTCTTGTAGGCAAGCATCAGTACCTTGAATTTGAAGCGAGTGGCTACTGGTAGCCAGAGGCGGACAGAGTACACAGCTTCATTACTTAACTAAAAGTACAGATACCCCTTGCTAAATTTTACTCAAGTACAAGTAAAAGTACAACAGTCCGATGTCTACTTGAGTAAAAGTACTTGTTTTTACTTGAGTATCAAGAGTACAAGAGTACATTTTCTAAATATTGCATTACTACTGCCACAGTGCTTACATTTATGTATAGAAACGTCCTACATGGAGTTATGAAACATGTTAATGTTAATACCTTCGAGAATGTAAAAGAAATTAAAAGTAAAATCAAGTCATTTTCATCTTTTTACCATGTTGCTTTATTTCACAAGGCAATAGCACAATGGCAACGCTCTGACAAACCTCTGCTAGAGTTTTAATGGATTTTTGCACCCACATTTGAACCTGACTGTGTTAAACACACCGCATACTCAAGAACATCAAAGAAAATGCTCAGCTTACATTAAACAGAAAAGAAAATTCAACAATTGTAAGTACATGTGTTTCTCTGTTTTTTTTTCATCAATCAAATCAATAAACCTAAATCATATAGTTATACTTGCAGCATAGAGCAAAGAAGAGTCAGAGGCTTGATGGTACATGCAGGAAGGCCCACTAGGACAGCATTACAATAGTCCAGTCTGGAGAGAGACAAGAGCTTGGACAAGAAGTTGAGTGGCTTGCTCTTACAGGAAGGCTCTAATCTTCCTAATGTTGTATAAGGCAAATCTGCAGGACTGGGTCCATTGTAGCAATATGGTTTGAAAGTGAAAAAAGTGAAAGTGAAGTGACATTCAGCCAAAG